>NC_071264.1:25001007-25096007 GCF_023375685.1 Ictalurus furcatus
TTGCAGACCGAGAGGTGCCTGAACACAGCACACCGGCCCTGACTGTACAGTGAGGACTTCCTTTGTGACTGACCTGAGCTTCAGAGAGCAGCAGTCAAGATGACTCATACTGTACAAGACAAAAATCATAAAACATAACAAATGGGTTCAGCATGTAAGTACATTGTGCTGTTGTGCTTTTAAAAAGAAAGAAAAGATGTTTATTCACTCGGACAACGGGGTTGTTTCGACCTTGTGCATTTTTATTCCTCGGGTAAAAAAAAAGGGGGGGGGGATAATACCGCATGATGCTCATACCTTCTTTTCCCATTTTCATCTCTCACACTCATTACCTCTATTGTATAGTACAATGCAATTTCCACCTCATTTCATGTTTGAATGCTAATAGAAGCTGTGCATATTGCAGTATTCCCCCCCCCCATCCCATCCCCCCCATCTGATTTTCCCACCCGAGATAAGTCGGCTCAATTGAAAATACGGAATACTGCCAGGCTCAATTTGCACCGTAATTCCCTGTGCAGCACAGAAACGAGCATAACAGGTAGAGATGACATCCAGAGCAGAGTCTAGTTAATGTCACAACATTAGTGCTGCTTGCTGCATAGTTTTAATTCCTGCAATGACGCATAGAAATGATATTTTCTCCTGTAAACAGTGCCGAACTTTCCCATTTATCACTTACTAATGTTTTTCCCTCATCCACTTACATGCACAGGTTTTCGATTTGGTATTTGTGAGACTTCTCTGTAATCCACTGCTGCACAAACTACGCTGCCAAACTCAACCTGGCAGACAATTCAATACAGTACTAAATTGAAAGCTGTTTCTGCGTTACATCTTACATCTAATGCAACCTCATTTCTCGTGATTATCCCGAGATTTACACTTCTTTTCGGAATGTACGACGGATAAACCTCATTTAGCTGAGCTTATGATAAAAATAAGCACTGTTTTATTCGGAGTACTGTAGATCAGAATGCAGAGAAATACCTTTTTGAGTGTTTATCAAAGGCTGGTATGTAAATGTTTAGCCAAGATACTTGGTTTTCAAGCATTACAATTCACTCAGGTTTAAAAAAGGTAAAATGAACAATGAATGAAAATGAACACACAGAAACGCAAAACCCACGCAGCTTTAACTGAACTGTAAAATGCAATTAAAAAAAAGAAAATCACACCATAAGGCAAAATGAACTGTGGCAGGGTTTAAAAAAAAAAAAACATTTAATGTGCAAACCTAACAAATTGTGTGTGTGTGTGTGTTTTCTTATTCTGAAACTTCTTATAATCTCACTTATTCGTTTTCTATCACCTGTTGCTGTTTTCAACTCTTTACTGACTGTTACAAAGCGCTGACACTGGAGACTCCTTCCATAGACTCCTAACCCTAACCCTTGCAGAAAGCTCGAAGGATTCCATTTGTCTTTGTTACATGACATCATTCCTGCGTCCCATACTTATGGCATACTTATACTATGTACTAAAAGTACACTACCGGTCAAAAGTTTGTGGACACTCGGCTGAAATGTTTCTCATGATCTTAAAAACCTTTTGATCTGAAGGTGTGTGATTAAATGTTTGAAATCGGTGTCGTAGACAAAAATATAATCGTGCCGACGTATTCGTTTCTTTCATTAGAAAACGAACATTTTATTTACAAAAAAATATTTCTTTAATGGGACGACTCCGAGCGAAATATTCCGAAAAGCAGCCGATAAGTGTCCGGCGTCGGTGGGAACTCCTTTAATACTGTTTAAAAAGCATCTCAGGGAAATTCCTCAAGAAATCTGTCGAGAAAATGCCAAGAATACATTTCTGGAAATTCTAGGCAAAAGGGGCGTCTACTTTGAAGGTGATAAAATACTAAATTATTTTGATTTATTTTGGATTTTTTACCACAACATAATTCCCATCGTGCCATTTGTGTTACTCCAGAGTTTTGATGACTTTATTATTATTCTAAAATGTGAATAATAATAATACTACTACTAATAAAGAATGAGTGTGTCTAAACTTTTGACCGGTAGTGTATGTACTCTTTTTGTGAAGCAAAAGTACATACTTTTGAGTGTGTAGTAAAAGAGTACGTGAATACTGGGACGTACTAACACATCGTGGAACGGAAGAGAACATTGTTGGCCAGAGGAGAACGCTGTCATCGTAAACAAACTCCTCACTACATTTCAGCTTTTCTTCATTCATTATTCCTTATATAATTTACACAATATAATTTAACTGATCATTCCCTTGATTGATTTTTTCCCCATTTCATTTACACCTCTATAAAATGTGTCCTTGAATTCTGCGAAGCAAACTGTCACAAAACTCCTCCTCCTCCTCCTCCTCCTCCTTCGAGTAAGGAGTTGTGGGCAATATCAGCTGAAAAAGTGTCCATGGATCAGCACTACTGGAAATAGTAGACCGTCCGGGTACCTCTGGGATACTCATTTCAACATACTATGATGTGGGACACACTAATTCTCATCTCGAATACTATTTAGTACAGATAGTATGCCAATTGGGATGCAGGGCATGTTTTTTTAATCCATTTAGGCTGTTATTAACCTTAGATTATGTCGAGCATCCGCCATACAAGTTCCCCTGAATTAATTAGCTGTTACTATAGAAACGATAATATATTGAATTACAACTGGAATTGCCAATTCAAAGTCTAACTCTGGTACCTGTATATTCCCAGAATACATTTATACATAGTTTATTTCGGTCTACTCTGATCAAAATGGTGTATTTGGATTCCTGTGACTCAGTGAGACCTTATGAATGTGTTTTTCTTAAAAGTATTATCTCAAGTAACATTTCTCTGAACTGTGCACATGATAATCAGGAACTGAGTCAGAATTCCCTTATTCCGCTCCTAAACATCTCACCGTCTGATCCTTACACTCATACACAAACCGTTACCGTTTAAAGAATGTGGAAAATGACAGCTCTTCAGTCTGCCCGTGTGTTTTGGGGTGTAATTGGTTTGTGTGAGAGTGTGTTTGTGTTGCTCCTCCATGGTTCCTTTTAGCTGCGTTTGATCTGCTGTTTTGTCTCTGCGGCTCATTCGGAGCCTGGCGTGCCTCACAGCAGAGATGCGAGTGCTCTTCCTTTTTCCCCTCCCACCTCCTCCTCCTCTCTCCTCTCCCCTCTTCCCTCTTGAGCTTGAGGCTTCCGGCCTCCGCCGTGCCACTCTGAGCCTCCCTGCCGAGGTCACCACGGCCTGGGTCAAACAGAAAAAATAACCCAGCCACACACACACACACACACACGCATATGCACGCATGCACGCACGCACGCACGCACGCACGCACACGCACTGCTTACTCTCAGACAGTCCAATTTCTCTTCCTCTTTCTGTCTTTGTGGATCTGTGCCATCTAATCCTGCTGTGCGAAAGTGCTGCATCTGACAACATCGGCCTGGCCCAAGGTCATCCCTCCAGCTCCCAGGTGAGCAGGAACAGTGAGCTCCTCCTAGGCCAGTGTGTTCCTGGCAAAAACAATGTGCACACACAAAAGCACAGTGTTCCGCATGGGAACAGAGCAAACTTATTGTCAATATCATGCAGGAAACATGATCTTACTTATACAGAGCTTGTACGCTGGCTTGCGTAAGTATTCATCCCCTTGAGCCTTTCTGCATTTTGTAGTGGTACAACCTGGAACTGAAATGGATTTCATTGGAATTATATGCCATAAATCTACACAAAATAACCCATAACATTGAAACGGGGGCTATAAAGAAAGATCCCAAACACTGCACATCCTGCGGAGCAAATCCATTATTTAAAATGGAAAGAACCTGGCACTCTGCCAAAAGGAGGCTGTCCACCAAAAGTCAGTGACCGGGTAAAGGAGGGGATTATTCATTGAAGATACGAAGAGGTCAAAGGTAACTCTGAATGAGCTGGAGAGATCCACAACTCAGATGAAGCTCTTCCCAGGACAACACTAGACCAAACACTAAAGCTGGGCTCTAAGGGAAGAGTGGAAATACATATGAAATCCTATTTGGAGTTTGCCCCAAGGCATGTTGGAGACATGTAGAAATGGTTCTCTGGTCTGATGAACCCAGAATTGAGCATTATGACCTTGGCAAACTCAACATTTGGTGGAAGTGAAGCATGGTGATGGTTAAACCTTGAAAGTATCCTTGGTTGCTTCTCTCACTAATGCCCTCCTTACCCGAGCATTGACATTTGGTGGATTAAATCTTTTTTTTGGCAGAATCGTGCAACTTATTATTGCATTCATTATTAGATTCCTTAATGGTGCAGTGCAGGATGTTCACAGTTCATTAAATGTTTGTTTTTTTTTGTAGCCAAACCCTAATCTATACTTTTCCATAACTTTGTTCCTGACTTGCTTTGATAGCTCCTCGGTCTTAATGATGGTATTTGTTTAGATATGTTCCGTAACAAACTCTGGGGCCTTCCAGGACCGATTGCATTTATACTGAAATCACACGACACTTTACTTGCACCCACATGACTCCATTCACTCGTATGCCACTATATGACATAAAGGACAGCCACACCGGAGATACAGCAACCCTGGCCTTGCTCAAATAGCAAAAGCAGACAAAAAGCACAGATGGAAGTACACTCTCCCAGCAACGAGTGACCCTCTGACCTTGCTTTTTCTATCTGTGTCCTCGTCTGTCTCCAGGCATGAAATGCTGCGCGCCTGACGCACCAGTAATCCAATGCAAAAGAGATCATCTGGCCAGCATGATTGAGCTAAATGCTTTGCAACCCGCTATCTGTTTCCATGAATGGCGTAAGCACAGAGCGTGTGCCTTTTGAAACGATTTTCTAACGTTCCCCCCCAGCCATGTAATTGAATTGTACATATAGCACCTGTTAGTTAATACTCAAAACAACCTGCATGCGATGTATAGAATAAACGCTTAGGGTTTCTGAACAGCAGAATGAGTTGAACAAGTAAATGGATTAAAAAATGAGAATGAAAGGAAAAAACCCCAGGCTCATACAGTATCAAGCATACAATCACAGCTCTCAACTCTCCATCTTATTGAAGGTCAGTGTTTATTTCAGCCGAGCGGAGATGACGCTGGATTGAGACATTCATAAGAAACAACAATAATGCAATGTTCATAAGCATCTGCAACCTTTTCACTCCGGATGGAATCAGGAGATAACATTCTGCTTCAGAATCCGCGTCTCCGATATGTCTTATCTTTTCCGGGGAAAAAGGGATACCAGGAAATGGCAGAAATCTGCCTCGGCCTCCTGATTCTGACAGACGTCTGGGAATGAACGTTAAAGATATTAATCTTTAATTAATTCTTTAATGATTAATTCATTAATAATGGTATAGAGGTACTGTTTGAAGAGAACCTGTGCCTAAAATATGGACAGTATATGACCCTCTAAATTATTCAGCATAAGCATAATCAGTGAAGACTAACTAACTAATCAGGAACATTTATACGAACTTATCAGGCACATGACCAACTAACTGGAGAGCTACTGTCATTGTTTGTTTGTTTTCATCCATTCATTCAGCTTCAGTAGCCGTTTTATCTGCAAGACATGTGAATTCATCCCAAATGGGATGCAAGTCCAGTGCAGGGCACAACACACACATTCACACACTCATTCATGCTAGAGTCACCAATCAACCTACCAGCATGTTTTTGGACAGCGGGAGGAAACTGGAGAACCCAGAGCAAACTCGCGTGGACATAGAGAACATGTGAAAGCCATGTCTTGCTATAAACAGTGTCAGCCAGGGCCCCCAAACCCCATGATTTTTTTTAAAAAACAGGACACTTTACTATCATATGGTGAAAACTAGCTAGCTAGGGTCTACTAGGGGTACAGTATGTGTCAATCAGCTTCCTAGTTCAGTATTCAGGGCCGTGTCAAGTGCAAAATCCTTCCCGTGCACTGGAATGTTCATGCCCTAAAAAATTCCACAGTGCACTGCAAAATCCAGCGAGTATCGATGCTCACTATGTTCCGTTACTGGGAATGACATCATGTTTTCTGAAGCCTCTCAGCTCGAAAAAAAATACGGGGGACGAACTCTCAGGCAACTTCCATCTACACTTATAGGTAGCTTGTTATCGTTGTTGTAGCTCTCAAATGATTTCTTACGTTAGCGTTACATACAGTTAGTTTGAGTCTAACGCCTTTTAAGTGTTTAATGATTTTTATTTTATTTTAAATCCACTAGCCAGCCGGCAATCCTGCTTGATGTACCATGACAGAAAGGCTTATGATTAAGATAATAACATATGACATATAAAATGTAAATATTTTTACGTTTTTAGTTTTTGGTGATGTTTTACAACACGAGTACGTAAGTGTGTTGCAGGAAACTGAGTTATCAGCGTTGCAGCGTGTAGTCCTTACAAATGCCTGATCTCATGTACTGATTCATGACCTGGGAAGCTAGAGAGCTGATCGAGACATAGCCTAGAAAAACACGTTTTAGGCTAACACATGTTAGGTTGCTAGCTTGTTACTACAAGCCATGACAATAGTAGCCTGTTGACCTTAAATATAATCACCAAGGTCAGGATAGAATCAGGCCCCCTGAAGCTGTGAGGCAGTGATGCTACCTGTCGCTTAGACTTTTTGTTGTTGTTGTTGCTGTTGTTGTTCAAGTCAAGTGGGTTTTTATTGTTGTTACTCTATACAGATACAGATACACTGGAACGAAATGTCATTTCTGTTGTTGTTGTTGTTGTTGTTGTTTTGTGTGTGTTATAAAATGAATATGATCTGAAAGTATGGCTAAGATTACACTGGATTTTCAGTTATGATGCTGTATCATACATAAAGAGTTATCATTTGAACATTAACCATAAAAATATAAATGGTGGCTCGTTTTTAAAGGGATTATTTCTCTTCAGTGAAACTGGAGCCATTTTAAGTTTGCTCGTATCACAAGCGCCCTCTAGTGGTAATAAACATTAACTCGAAATCCCTCTCATTTTATGTGCAATGCGAGGAAATGATAGTATTTTTACACCTCATTAGCTTCCGAATTGTATATTTATTTGTAAACATGACAGTAATTATGAAATTATTATATCTGAAAAATAACATTGAGTGAAATGTAACCTGGCTATGTGAAGTGTAATAGCAGAATTCAGATAAATGATTACCTGGGAATCAAAAGCTGTCTAAATCAAATCTAAACTTTAACCCAGTACAGCATGGACTAAGAGCAGAAAGTCAATGAACAGCAGATTTACAAAACATTCATTAGAACAATTTTATTTATTTACATTTTTTAAAAAATATATATATATATTATTATTATTTTTTTCACTTTTACCTTTACAGAATTTAGCAGATGCTCTCATCCGCAGCAACTTACACAAGTGCTGTAGTGTCATACTGACTGTCATTTCTCAATTTTAGTTTTTATCTTAAAAGGTATCTTAATATTTCATTTTAAAGATTTTATTGAGCTTTTTATAAATTTAAAAGATAGATATTTAAAAGATTTTACATATTTGATGTAGACTTTGCTGAATAGCCTTTCTTAAGACTGTTTATAAAGTAAAACATTTTTAATTTTAGATTTTAAGGAAATTTACTTTAAAAGATGGTCTTTAAAATAATAATAAAAAAAACTTTAAAAGACAGTCCTGTAAAATCTTAATTTATATATTTCTTTTGATGTAGGCTTTGCTTTATTAATCATTGTAACCTCTCAAAATGTTCTGAAGACTGTTTTAACTTAAAGATTTTAGCTTTTAACTTAAAAATCTTACAAGTTCTAGTTTTTGTGCTTTTTATCTTTCAGAGTATAGGCTTGATTGCAAAAATGATTGCAATTTTTCAAAAAATGTTTACACTTTTTTTTTTTTTTTACATTTATTATAATATTAAATGTAACTTAATATAAGATTTGAAGGAAACTGTCTATAAAACCATATTTAAAAGGTAATTCTTTACAATCATAAGTTAAAATCTTAAATTTTAAAATCAATTATTATTTTTAGTGCTTTTTATTTTTTAATGTAAGCATTCCTTTAATAATAATTGTAATTACTTTCCTCAAAAATGTCCTTTTTTTTAACCTTATCATTTAGCATAAGATTTCTCTTCATAATCTTCACATACAGTTTGAGCTACTTGAGTGATAGCGCCCCCTTGTGGAGAACATTATGAGGTCCTTTTATGAGTTGCTAAATTACAACAGCTAAATTCCTAATAAATCAAAGCAAAGATGCTAAGACCTTAATTTTATGCATTGACAACAAAGTTGTTGTTTTTTTTAAATACCAAGAATAATAACAACTTCACGTATACAACCTAATGCACATGTACTGTGCAAAAGTTTTAGGCACCCTTTATTTAGTACAAACTTTGTTATAGATTTTTATTTGATGACATTATGAAGTCAGTACAAAAACATTTTAGATTCCCAAACATTAGTTTTCTAGCACAAAATGAAATGTTACAGAAAAATCTTTGTATGTCAGTGAAGAAAGCAGGGTATTATGTATGCGACCACTTTTCAGACAAAAAAAATCACAATGAAGGCTGCTGGGTTTTGCTGCGAATATAGGAAGCGAATGCGACAGTCAAAGTCTCCAGAAGAACCGTGTCTGGTCCTGCAAGATGCTCAATAAAACTTACAGCTCATTTCCTTATGAAACTGCACTAATTGTACCGGAGACTACCATTTTAATTTTTTTGTCACACCAGATATTGACTTTGTTTCATTTACTACTGTTCACTGCTCTTTACGGGATTATTTTTAAATGGAGAAACATTGAATTTCATTATTTTCAAGGCATCTTTACTCTACAAAATTACATTATTATTATATTCTATATAATTATATTATATTACACTCATTACTCGAACACAAACTGCAGAAATATAGGCATCCCCAAGAGAATGGATAAAAATGTTTATAAAGTGAACACTTCATAAAATAAACATTGCACGCATACTGAATGTTCATTCGGTTAGAGAAACTACATATCTTTGCTATGCAACAAAAATCATTCTCATGAGAACTAACAGTATTTTCTCTCAAAAACGTCCCAACTCTTAGTGTCCGGATATATATTTTTGGTTGTAACCATTACTGGTATCCCAGCGGTGTAAATATGAGGTTGCACACATGTAAAATCTTTAATCAAAAGCATCAGGGTTGTAATAAAAAGCTTAAAAAGTTTCAAACAGTTGAAATTTGCCAGGATGAAGACAGCGGTAAAGCACCACTGCACTGTAAGGAGGATGATAAAGGACATATGACATTAAACTAGCTAGATTTACGCCATATGTGTTGGCATTAACATAAATATTAAAAAATAGTCCATTGCAGCTTGGGGATCTGAACTGCAGTGACATTGTGCACTGTATAGTATTCAGGGTTGTGCTTCTATTTGAATCAAATTCAATGTGGTGTTTTGTAGTGTTGTAGTGCTGCAGTATAACCAATAGGGGGCAGCACAAGCACATTACATTTCGTATCTTTAACGCCTTGTTCAAATATGGCTGTGGAGAAATGTGACGTCTACTGGAGCCTGTCAGGAAAATGGAACCAAATGCAAAATATTGCATTTCTGAATATAAAAGTGTCTTTAACTCACAGTAAAGTGAGTGAGACTGAAAACTTAACACTCTGAATCAAGTACTGTATGTTAACGTTATAACCAGTGATGTTAGCACGGCTTCACAGAAACTGGCTGTTTTGAATCTCAAACTTCATACAAATACAGACCTTTCAAGTATTCTCTCCACAGCCACGCCTTTAAAACACAACTTTGGGAGCTTTCTGAATTGAGACTAACAGGTGAGTAGAGGACTTTACAAAAAAAACAAAAACCCCACACACACACATGGACAACTTACCTCTGTAGAGATGTACAGACAATACTAGGACTGAAGGAAAAGCGACTAAATCATATTGAATTCTGTGCTGATGAGGTTATAATTAAATGAGGGCATTAGGATGTTCAGCATTGGATATAATCAGTACTTCACTGGATGCACTTAAGACATACAGTGCCCTCCACTAATATTGGCACCCTTGGTAAATATGAGCAAAGAAGACTGTGAAAATTTGTCTTTATTGTTTAACCTTTTGATCTGTTGTTTAAAAAAATGCAAACAAAACACAGGTTTATCAAAAAAAAAAAAAAAACTTTGTTAAATATAGGTGTGCAATAATTATTGGCACCCTTTTAGTCAATACTTTGTGCTGCCTCCCTTTGCCAAGATAACAGCTCTGAGTCTTCTCCTATAATGTCTGATGAAGTTGGAGAATACATGGCAAGGGATCTGAGACCATTCCTCCATACAGAATCTCTCCAGATCCTTCAGATTTCACGGTTCACACTGGTGGACTCTCCTCTTCAGTTCACCCCACAGGTTTTCTATGGGGTTCAAGTCAGGGGACTGGGATGGTTGTGGCAGGACCTTGATTTTGTGGTCAGTAAACCATTTTTGTGTTGATTTGGATGTATGTTTTGGATCATCGTCCTGCTGGAAGATCCAACCACGGCCCATTTTAAGCTCTCTGGCAGAGGCAGTCAGGTTTTCATTTAATATTTGTTGATATTTGATAGTCCATGATGCCATTTAACATAATAGTCAAAATATATAAACATGTTTAAATGACAAATAAAAGTTAACTTATGTTTAAATTTTACATTTTATTATTTTTTTTCCTTTAAGTAGTTCTGACTAAATAATGAAAAATTAATCACATTTTGAGATCCCTCCGATGATGACCTTCACCAAGCCATGTGATTGCAGAAAAGGAAGTGCGAACAGCACTTTCTGATCATGTGACATGGCTTTTTTTGTTTTGTTATATGAAAGTTAAAGCCACCTTTTTCCAGTTACATATGACAATATTAATTTTGTATTATTGTATTATTTTTGTGTATATACATATATATGTAAAAGGAGATAAATGAATGCAGTAAAGGGTTAAAGGGTTGTGAGGTTCAGCATGTTACCAGCTACAGAAGACTAATCTCATCCTGGTACGCTCCTTCCCGGTCATATCAGTACTGCGAATGACGTGAAAGCATTCCAGATCGATGGCAGTCTCTCATCCCAGACTCTTCAGCCGATAAACAAAATAGGTGCATATTGCAATGGAAAGCATGATAAGCGTTTACTCCTGTACCAACCACGTATATCAGATCTGCACGCATAAATGTACTTTCATTTCCATTTATGGTGTCCATTTTTGATTTCTTCACAGGAATACGTTCACAACATGAGCAAGAAAACACATTCACATGGTTTTCCCATGTGGATTTACAAATGAAGAGAAAATTCAGGTCGCTCGTGTCATTTATTAAATGCGTATGGCTTGGCATAAATAAAGCAAAAAAATGTTTTGTTAATACAGTTTTGCAACATGTCGGGTAAAAGGTGCTATTCTAACTAAACGTCCTTCGCATGTTACGAGGCACAAAAGATCTGTTGATGGGTTTCGTTGATGAGAGACGCCTTTGAAACAGAAGAATTAATTAAAAAATGTGTAGTGAAGATGCTCTGTGGAAAAACACAGGAAGAACATTCCTGTTAGTCATGACTTGTAGTAAAGTCCAAAAGCTAAAAGGGAGTGCCATGTCTTACGAGCATGCCTTTCCCAGCAATGACACATCAGATGCAGATCCAAACACAACTCCGTAACTCTGCTGTGCAATCACTGATAAACGCAGACAATAAACAAACCCTGCAGACAGGAAATTAGCTGTTAAGACCTGGTGTATCTCAGGTACATTTTCCATGCACGAGATATCACATCCACTACTTATACAGTGCACGTGCGCATGCTGTCATGCTTTATGGACACACCACTGAGCACTGCGTCATGGGAGCGTGTAGGTGGTCACCTTGAGTGTATCAATGACTCAGAGCATGTCAGGGGTGGACACAGCAGACAGGTCGAGAAAGACTACAAGTGAATAACAGGAAAAAGAAGAAATTTGAACTAGGAAGCAGATCAAATCAGACTACACAGTGTGAGATTAATAACATGCATTTTTTTTTTGGTGCATTTTGTGTCAATGCCTTGTCTTTAACAATGTACACCGTATAAGAAATGAAACACAAACTAAGGAAGAGAAAGCTACATAACGGAACAGTACAAAATATACCTTCCAGTGTATAAAAATACAAATCTCCATAGAAAACAGGTCGAGTTGTAGAATGTTCAGTGCGTTCAGACTGCACACAAAACAGTCTATTAACACTATTATATAATGCAGGGGTGTCAAACATACGGCGCAAATGAATTTAGGAGTCGCGTTGTAGATTAAAATTGCATCGTGGGCCGTAATTAGAGTGGAAGACTTGAAATAAAAAGGGCTCGGCGCTGTTTTTCGACTAGGGAGGTCAATTAGAGCAACAAACTCAGAATAAAATGTGCCAACGATACGTCATTCCTCATTAGCGAGATCCTTGTCAAGCATTTCTCTGTTCAAAACATGCGAACCCAATTCAGTTCCAGGTGAACTGGGTTTCGCATACAAGCACGTACAAGCGCCTCAGTTAATGATCTCAGTGATTTGGACCGTGGTATGATGGTCTGGTTTGATAGGCATTTTAGAAACTGCTGATCTCCTGGGAGATTTTCTCACACAACATTCACACAGAATGGTGCAAAAAAATTAAATAAACAAAACACATCTGTAAGGAGCAGTTCTTTGGATGGAAACGCCTTGTTGATGAGAGAAAAGTTAGAGGACAATAACCAAGATCAGTTTGAGCTGACAGGAAGTCTACAGTAAGTCAAATAATCACTCTTTATAACTGTGGTGAGCAGAAAAGCATCTCAAAACACGTTGAATATTTAGGCGGATTGTGCTGCAACAGCATTGGTTTTCACTTCAGTCAGCTGAAAGCAAGAATCTGAGGCTACAGACTCACCAGAACTGGACAGTTGATTGGACAAGCATAGCCTGGTCTTTTTCCAATATATCCATCCAGCCATTTTCTGTACCTTTTATGCTACACAGGGTTACAGGAAGCATGGAGCCTATCCCAGGGGACTCCCTGGACAGGGTGCCAACCCATCACAGGGCACAATCACACACACACACACACCCCCATTCACACACTGCGTACAAGTTTAAAGATGCCAATCAGCTCATGATGCATGTCTTTGGACTGGGGGAGGAAATCAGAGTACCTGGAGGAAGCCCCTGAAGTGCAGGGAGAACATGCAAACTAAGAGCACACAGGGTCGGAGGCAGGAATCAAACCCCCAACCATGGAGGTGCGAGGCAATTGTGCTAACCACTAAGCCACCGTGCCTCCCTAAATTGGCCCACCTGACATCAGACATGGTAACGTGAGGAAGTTTGACACCCCTGATATAATGTAATGAAAACGAAAACGATCTGTCTCCAAAAACATGTACAGTATGTGCCTCTTCGATTTGACTGTGTGTGATTTTCAGCATGCCACGTGCCACACTCATAAATCTGAGCGTCTACAATACGCTCGGAACTTCCTCTAGCCTGTAAAACTCAAAGTCAGCTAATTAAAGATGGCACCAGTATGTGAGCACATAACAGTTCTGTGTCTGTGATACGGAAAAGAAAAGAAAAAAAAAAAACCTCAACCATGCTATCTGGGTTGAGCTGTTTTCATCAGATTCAGCAGTGGAATGTGGAAAATGACTTGAAATTCACAAACCATGAACTAGGAGGAAGAGGCATTAAGAGAGATCTACCAGACGTTTGAATCTCATGATGAAATCTGTAAACATTCGGTATCAGTAAGTACAATGTGAGGATGGTTCAGATGATAACACCCTGTTTGTTTGACAGGTTCATTGCACGAGACCAAAAGCAGATTCAGTTCAGTTTTGTGTCAGTGAACTTGCAGCAAACACACACACACACACACACACACACACACACACACAAATCATTTTAGATTAAAAGTTATTGTACAAAACATGCAGAAAACATTGCTCCCAATCCTACATGGGTACAATCCCAGGCAGCTCACTCATTAAAGTGCTCAAAGTTCAGTTTTCAAATGTTTCCCTTCTGCCCTTCCTTTTTCTATCATTCTGAGAACTTTTGTAACATGAGAACGGCAAAGAAGTTGTTCCAAGACCAACTGTTCAATTCCCAGCTTTCAGGCGAGGGAAATGTATGAGCAGCAATCATCTCGAGGTTCATACGGCATGTCACGTGAACAAAAACGTTCGCGTCCTAGTCAAGAATATTGTTAATCTCAGCTAACCATCAGTTTCCAGAGAGCTGGAACAGAATTTATTCAATAACGGAGGGTAAAGATGAAAAACTTGAACCCAGTGGTCTACGTGAGGAACCCACGGCCCAGGTGCTGCTCGAGCCACTGCTGAAGGGGCTGCAGGTCGAGAGGTCCGGTCTCGGCATGCATCTGCAGCAGGATTTCATAGAGTGCCACGAGCAGGGGCAACCCCACGCTCAGAAGCTCATACAAAATGGTGTAGTCATCCACGTTTTCCCTGAGGTGCTGGCCCAGAGACTGAACTTTCCCACCCAGCCAGTTACAAACACGGCGTGGTGTGGCACAAACAGCCCGGCTCACGTGCAGCGGCCAGAGCAGGCTTCTCCTCAGCACAGACGACAAAGTACCTGGAGACTGCGCAGAGTCGCTGTCACTCTCGGCTTGTCTGGCTGCGCTTGTCTGGCTGGTGCTTTCAGATGGCTAAGGAATGAGGAAAAGTAATATTAAAATGCTGTCAGAATCATTTAAACATGTATAATTAAGGCAACGCATTATAGAAAATAACATGGAGACCGTTTACCATCTCTGGCTCCAATATCCTGCCGCGCTTTACAGCACATTTACGCTGAGAGAAATGGAGCTTGCAGTACAGCTTTCCTGTGACCGGAAAAAGAACCACTTTATAGAGAGCATCGGGAAAGTGTACATCTGGAATAAAAAAAAAAGCCAAAAGCAACACGATAACTGTGTACCCTGTTCTGAGTCGAAAGCCTGTCCGCCCTGACATAAAGGAGCGCTACAGGTATCACAGCGGAAACACTCTCTGTGGAAGAACAGCCCCTCGGCACTCAAGCGCTCCACCACGTACACCCGCTTCTTGCATGCATAACACACATCACCCGAGCGCTGGGGGAATTCCCTCCGCAAGGAATTCTGGGAAACAGAAGAGAAAAAAAAACACACAACCAAATCAGAACTGAATCAGTCAGGTATTTGGTATGTGTGTCCAGACTGTAGGCTGCTGTGGGAAAGATGATGTTAAACAGATTATGTGACCTCAGACTTTATTTACAAAAAAATAAATACTGAACTACTGACATGTTTAAATTATGAGGTCAGGGAGACTTCTCATAAGAATATATGACCCAGAAAAATCCTTCTACAGCACGTGATTTTACTCTTCTCAGAATCTCATACTTTGTGATAAAATACTAGAACATTATGTGACTAGATTCTGAGAGCTATCTCATTCAACATTCATTTGGCCAATCTGTGCAAGCTTGGTGGACAAATCCGAGACTGAGTATATGTATCAGAAATGCTGGACCGAAATCAGATTTGAGATGTTTTCCAATCTGATTCAGGGCACATCCTTTCTTATAGCACACTATCATCTTAAGTTGGCAACAGAACGTTGGCTTGGTTTCTACTATGTCAGTATTGTGTATGGTACGAGTGTAGTGCAATGCCATTATCTTGTATCTGTATGTAGACTAAACCTGAAGTGGACATGGTCTAAACTTGAAGGTTTTTATTAAATGGTCTGGACTTACTGTATATAGCGCTTTTTTTAACCTTAGCGGTTTTAACAAAGCGCTTTCCAGTGGTTCTCATTCACCCATTCACACACACACACTCACACACCAATGGTAGTAGAGCTGCTATGCAAGGGGCTAACTTGCCATCAGGAGCAACTTGGGGTTAGGGTCCAGTGTCTTGCCTAAGGACACTTCGGTATGTGGAGTCATGTGGGCGGGGAATCGAAACACCAACCCTACGATTAGTGGACAACCCGCTCTACCCCCTGAGCCACAGCCACCCGAATTATTAAATATGAACCCCATCACTATGCCCCAGGAAACAATGCCCAAACCCCCAGAGGTAGAAATGCCAGCACTGTCAGAATGGTGTTTGAATTCTCCTCACCTCATCAATCAAGTCCATAATTGTTTTGTTTTTTTATCCTGCTGATGCGGTTAATATTTTTGTTCGTACCTGCCTGTGATATATTCTAATAAATTTAACTGGTTCTGTTTTTCAGGAATTATGAACAGACGAGCAGCTTCATTTAAACCACTAGGCAGTTACTAAGGATGTTCATGCTAATCCTAGACCCGATAAAGAGCTTAACCAGATGCTTTGTGAACCTTTCTGGCAAGCTTTCAGAAAAAAAAAAAAATCTGTTCAATCTGAGTAATGTATTCATATTCGGTTACATCCTGAATGCAGAATACCAAAAATAGAAGATTAGTGGGTTATGTCTTGATATGAGTTATATGTCTATACATTATAGATATGTGATACTGTGACCTATTCACACCCACGGTGCAGCTGGTGCACTAGCATATTTAAATGCACTGTTTGTTAAGCAACGTCACTCATAGCTTGTACAGGACTAGTATTATAGCAGCTATCATTTGTATATTGTATATTATAATATTGTGGTCTCTGAGATGGCTAGTGAGGCTCTTCACTCTCACTCACTTTTCAGTAACTGCTTTATCCTTGGCAGGGTGGTTGTCTAGTGAGGCTAGTTTCAGCCAAAATGATTTGATGGAAGCTGTATTTCTGTGCTATTACAGTAAGTTCACAGTGTTCCCATGCCAAAATAGTGCAGTGGCTGCAAATAAGGGCTTATGTGTTTTTGTTTGCATGATCTGTTGCTTAGTAGCCATGATTGTTTTCTGTTTTGCTATGATATGGATGTTAAGCAGAAGGAGACAGTGCTACTGGCCATAACTCACATCCAGATTATGGACTGGTACACTGATGAAAGATTAAGGGTGTGGGAGTATGCACATGCAAATACTTTGTTTAGAAAGTCCACGTAGTACGGCCCAAAAGTAATTCTTGCACAGGGTCCATGTGACAAAGTTTAGCCACTGAGTCACATTAAACAAAAATAGTTTATACAACGGATAAACACTATACGCACATAGACTATCACTGTCACAAAGAAATGAGACATCATTATTGTTCTGCACCATTTTGGGGTTTTTGGATAAACTGATAACCTCATTAGCCATTACAGACGCATGACAGATGGCTCACGGAATGTCAAACTGTCAACATCGTGGCCAAATACTTGATAACGTTTGTGTTTGAGCAAAAGAAAAAAGAAAAAAGAAAAAGACATTACTGTTAATCTTAATAAGGTGTTGAGTCACCAGAACAACATCAATGTGCCTCGATTCTAGTCTGTGGAACATTACAGGAACAACGAACATCATTAATCCAAAAGATATTGCCTCAGTTGGTGTTATAATGATGGGGATGGAGAGCGCTGTCTAACAGGGAAATCTCCCACGGGTGTTCAATTGCGTTGCGATTGGGTGAGTGTGATGGCATATGATTTACATCATCTCACTCGTGAAACGATTCAATGAGCCCTCATCTTATATGTGTATACTGAATAATTAAAAAAAAAAACCACACACAGTTAACCTGCATATAAGAAATACATCTGTATTTGGATATATAGTAAATCATTGTAATTATATATTAAAGTAGAGAGCTTTAACATCATTCAAGCCATATATGAGTATACAAATAGAACAAAATAGCATCCTCCAAGGCCTGCAGTATTACTTTATATACTGTACATAAACAGTAAATTACTGTATACTGTAAATTAATATATTCTTGCAGTCAATTTTTTACTCTATAGCTATAAGCTCTGAGATATTAGCTCTGTACACTATGTGTCTTACCGGTGAGGATAAACAGGTGTCTTTGGGCCTGTGATCGTTCTCATAGAGGTTAAGTAGCGTCTCGGCCCGAGCTTCTACCACCAGAGACACCTTGCCAACAGTGCGCTAACAGGCACATGGCAGGAAAAGGCAGGAGGGAAAAAATTGACAGTGGGAAGAAAGAAAGATATTTGAAGAAGGTGGAAGAAATGTGAGGGCAAAAAAAAAAACCCCACACCAGACAATACACATCACTTGTTCTGTATTTGCACCATGCAGTGTTTGACAGTTGCATATTTATGTGGTACAGGCTTCCAAAAAGACAGACTGCATGTCCCTTAATAAACAAACAGTGTTACTCAGCATTCCTGTAGTATCTGGAATATTTGGAGTATTTCACAGCAGAATTTTCTTTACTGAGGGACAGTTATGTAATGAGCACCTCGATTTTGTACGGCAGTTGAATCTCCCAGCAGGCTGAAAGATAAAACAGGCTTCTTTAGGAAATGAAAAGCATTTCAGGTCAGACATCTGGTAGGGGAGGAGTGGACTGTGAGAAATGTGTTCTCCGTTCTCATTGCGGTCAGCCAAATGTTTCAGAGCCTGCTGTGTGCTCCTCTGGTTTGGTCTAATTACCCAAACTACAAGGGTGGAGCAGACTGTCCCACAATAGAGAGCCACCAGAGCCAGGAGTCACCTCAATAACACAAAACCATGCACAATAAGCACCAAACCAAGCATAGCCACTGATTAACATGCACTCGAGAATATGGAAAAACAGGCATTTTCAGATACACTATATGGCCAAAAGGTTATGGACATCTGACCATCACACTCATGTGTGCTTATTGAACAGTCCAGCTTTGATGTTATAAAAACCGCACTCTTCTGGGAAGGCTTTCCACTAGCTTTTGGAGCATGGCAGAAGGTATGTGTCCATGCAGCTACAAGAGTATTAGTGAGGTCAAGCACTGATGTTGACTGAGGAGGCCTGGGGTGCAGTCAGCTTTCCAAAGGTGTTCATTGAGCTTGAGGTCAGGGGTCTGTGCAGGCCACTCAAGTTCTTCTACACCAACCTTGACAAACCATGTCTTCATAGAGCTGGCTTTGTGCACAGGGGCACTGTCATGATAGAACAGGTTCAGGCCTCTTAGTTCCAGTGAAGGGAAAGCATAATGCTACAGCATACAAAGACATCCAATACAATTGTGTGCTTCCATCTTTGTGGCAACAGTTTGGCCATATGGTGTACCTGCTTAGACTGTGGCACTTGTTTTGTTTTCTTCTGTCCATCAAAATGAGTCATAACTCTGGTGATGCTAAACTAAAAGTCTAGACATTGTAAAACCTACATACAGTAGCATACAGTTTCTCCTGTATGCCCTCTTCCGAAATCATTTAATTCAATATATTTACGCTTTTACCTTTTATATATTGTCTTACAAGATACAGTATCAACAATATATCGGTCGTAATCTACGCTATAACCTGTAAAAACTCACCACGTGCGAGTTATTCTGGGTTTCTCCTTTAGTATCTCTTTTAGAAAGTAGCATCCCTAAGTGCTCAGGTTTGCTGGTTTTAGAAAAAGACAAATGAAGGAGAAGAAGGCCAAAGGCGAAATGGAAACGGTTAATGAAACCATGTTAATAAAAGATTTGATTCAAATGTTATTACAGAGAGAAAGGACACACAATGTGAAACATTGAGGATGGAGAACAGAGAAACTACCTGGATGGGAATGAACAGGAGGAAGTAGCAGAACATTGTGATGGAGGTAAAAGCGAACTGGAATGAGGAAGATTGATTGCAGGCTGTTAAAAGCAGATTGCAGATAGAGAAGTGAGCAGAGGAAGCAGAGTGAAGTCAAAGATTATTTATTGATCTAGTGGATGCCTTTTTTGTTTTAAACGCTAGCGCATTATTTAATATTTATAATAAAGGCCAGGCACCGTTCAGTATTTATTAGCAAGGCTGAGTATTTGACGAAAAAAAGGGATTCATTTCAAGTCATGATAGCACACAATAAGTTTAAAAAACAAAACAAAAAAAAACCCCACACACACAGAAACATAAAATGATACCTTCTTAAAAGTCTTAATATTTTTATCTCCTTTCGACTGAGGCATCTCTGTTTCTTTTCCGAGATTCAAAGTGCTCCTATTACTACTTAACTGTAACCACAAATGAAAAGAAAATTCAGTATGGAAACAGTGATGTTTTTTAAATCAGCAAAACTTCCATACAGTAATAATGCAGCTCATGCGATCATGCATAAATGAATCCATCCATCCATCTTCTACCGCTTACTCCTTTTCAGGGTCACGGGGAACCTGGAGCCTATCCCAGGAAGCATCGGGCACAAGGCGGGGTACACCCTGGACAGGGTGCCAGTCCATCGCAGGGCACAATCACATACACACTCACACGCCCATTCATACACTACGGACACTTTAGACACGCCAATCAGCCTACCATGCATGTCTTTGGACTGGGGGAGGAAACCAGAGTACCCGGAGGAAACCCCCGCAGCACGGGGAGAACATGCAAACGCATAAATGAATACATTTTTATATTGTTTTCATGATCAGGGCACATGCGCAAAAATAAGGCATAAGGCAGGTGGTAATGTGTTTCAAAGCATTGCAGTTGTAAAAAAAAATCTTCTGGGTTCAAATGAATAAATTATCAAGATTAGATGTGCTGCTGTGATATCCAGTCTAATCATCTCCTCTCAGCCACTTCGAGGACGCAAATCAAAGCATGAACAAGTTACGAGAGATTACAGCACAGCGGTGTTGAATTCTCAATGCCAGCCACTGTATCATTCAAAACACAGGTTTCTAGTAATGTGCTTGCAATACGTTATCGTTTCTATAGTAACAATTCGTTCACTTGTGTAATGGATGCCGAATAATAAACGTTAAAATATGTGCTGTTCTTTAATCAAATAAAAACGTATAATTGTTGACATGGTCAAGCTTTATTTAAGGTTGAGGAAAGGAATCACCCGTGTCCGTGCTTTGTAACAGTCAAATGTAAAGCTCTTTTCCAACACAAGGAAAGTCGTTGCAATTTGTGGTTTCTAGGTAGTTAGACAAGATGCAATTTTTTCTCTTATTAACTTTAAGACACAGAAAAAAGAGAGGCTGGTCAGGGAACGAGTGTTTACAGTAGTAATTTCCAAAATGTCCAGAAATGCAACTATAATCTGTTAAAAAGTATGTGTCGTTCATTATTACATTTGAAGACTGTGATTGTCACCAAATTTCTTTTGTATCAGAGGAATAAAACACTTTGGTAATGAAGTACACCACCCCTGTCGTTGTTGTTTATTGTCCTATAACAGCATGCCCTAGTTTTTTCTTCTGTAATTAAAAGGCTTTACAGAAATATAGTCTGACTGAGTGGTTTGCTCCTGTGTTACGAGTAACCAAGACACGAAACCTGGGCTTTAAAAACGAGACTGGAATTTTAATGCTTGTAGACAGAAAAAAAATCCATTGAATGTTGGATTTTAAATGTCACAATTGCTTTTTTTTTTTTTTATTTACGACCATGAATATTGTAACTGAGCACAAACAGGGAAAAAAAATGACTTGTGCACAAATACTAAATAAAAATACAGACAAGCTGATGTTAAGCAGCTAATTATACTTGAAATGAAAATACAGCCCTACGTGTTAAAAGAGCAGCCACTAGACCTGATAAATAATAGATCAAATACATATTAGAAGAGCGAAACAGAGCTGTGGTTTAGTTAGAGTACACCTACCATATGTGAGCCATTCGGACAGTCTCTCTGAATGCCTTTATTAGAAGGCTGTACCTCAGGCTGTTGCGATTCGTGTGTTCAGAAAGAAAACAGACAGAAATGAAGAGAAACACTCAGACAGTCAGAACGTGATGAAAAATGATCAACAGCAACATTATCGGTTCTGTATAGGCTTGAATTCTCATCAGAAACGATGATAATAAATAAAATATAATAAAGTGGAGCTGGGAAAATAAGCTGAATGGACTGAGGGGATGCAGTGATGGAGAGACAGAGAAAGTAGACTGAATAGTAGGAACGAGAAAGACAGACCATACATAAAAAGCCTGACACAAGCATGCCAAAAAAAAAAAAAACACCCATGTCTAGTGTATATTTACGTTATGATAATACCAGACTTAGACCTAATAGATCTGATACAAGACTTGGTGTCAACCTGGGGCAAAGGACAGCATGGTTCGAGGGCAGTGGTGGCTCAGCAGTTCAGGTTAGTGACCAGGAGGTTGAGAGTTCAAATCCCAGCATTGCTCTTGTGTCATTGAGGTAAACAATTACATTGTACTGTCCAATTTGTATATTACTGTGTATAATGAGAATACATTCCCGCTATACACTGAATTAAATCCACCATCCGACATGAAAATCAAACTTTGTCAATCAAAAAATATTAAAAACATGAATCTTCTTTAAACATCTGAGACACACATACTACATGTTCTTCATGGTTTAAATTTTTTTTTTTTTTTTTTACATAGTATGTTAATATTCTTTCTATATTTCCAAACCCTAGGTTTTACTGTATGGTAGCAAAATGATTAAGCAAATATACTGTTATATAACTTAGGAGGAGCCACTTGTTGTTTAGGAGACATGTAAAAGTACTAGTAAGATTAGAATAGGATTGAAGTAGTGATAGGTTTGACTTCTTTTTGGCTGATCGATGAACAAAACTAGCCGTTTCCCTCATACAGAGACTGGGACGGGAATGTCTGGAAAAGCACGCAACCACTCGCGAACCACTTCCTCTATAATAATTGCAAGAAAGCCACACATAAACACATAATAACACAAAATATAAAATGTGACCATGGAAAGGCCTTAGAGAGTAGACTAGAAATGCTGTACTACTTCAAGTGAAATTCTCTTCAAGGAATCCTAATGGCTGAAAAATGTAGTTTTGGTTTGAATGTTTGAAGTGTTGTACTGATATCCATCCATTTTCTGTATCACGGGGAGCCTGGATCATATCTCAGGGGACTTGGGTCACGAGGCGGAGGAAACTCTGGACGGGGTGCCAACCCATCGCAGGACACAATCACACACATACACACACCCATTCACACACTCCGGACAATTTGGAAATGCCAATCAGCCTACAACGCATGTCTCTGGACTGCAGAGGAAACCGGAGTACCTGAAGGAAACCCCCAAATCACAGGGACAAGATGAATAATAGTAGGAATGTAACCAAATACGAATAATGTGTAGGATTACAAGTAAGTGTGTACGATTATAAGTTACACTATAGTGTATACGATTGAACTAATAATGTGTTCTAAATGAATACAAATACAGATACGAATAAGCTTGCCAGAAAGGATTTCTCTATTTGAGAGTAGTGTGCATTGGGACTGGGATCCCGTGGGACCATACAAAAAAGTTGCACACAAAAAAGAACAAAAAAAGCTGAAAGCCGTGCGAGCATGAAAGCTGCAAGTATGAAGCAAACAAGGGCTACGTTCATCAACATGATCTGTACAGTAGCAAAAAAAAAGAAGAAAAAAAAACCCCACCAAAAAACCAAACATGAAAGTGCTGCAGTCTTTAGTGACGGTCTGGTCAGGGTCGCAGTGGTTTAAATTAAACTGTGTTTTATCTTTTAGGAAATAGAGCCAACTAAATTTGTCTTAAAAATATCACAGGCAGACACAAACAAAAATAATTTCTCTGCAAGCATGATTAAATAAATCTGCACTTCTCAAGAGACTAATTTTGAACTGATCTAGAGCCAGAATTCATAGACTATGTTTATAGAGGAGCAATGAACGAGTGTTTTTCAGTGTTTCTGGGGGCACAGGGTTCTTTTTTTTTTTAAATGTGGCCACACCCACTTTGAATTTAAATCCAAATATATATATATACACACACACACAAATATTTGGAGCACTTGTGATACACCCCAAGACCACAGGCTTCAAGATGTTTGAATTGGATCAGAAACATTCGGGGCCATATCATCACGAGCTGTCCTAACAGAAGTACGACTGGAAAAAGTTCAAAAATTGGAAAAAGCATATTTTGCAATTAAAACGTACAAAATTGAAATATTAATACTGTAGCAATATAACACCCCACTACTGCCCTGAAAGCCTTTGCCTGATTCAGTCATGTACATTAATGTCTTTCCCTCCTGTGTGTAATAAAACAGTAAAGCCCAATAGCAGAGGCAGTGGACTCAGCGCTTCCATCCTCAGTGAAGCCTGAAGCCAAAAAAGGGTCTCTGAGTGCTCAGACTTTACAACACCCAATTTACTAAGGGAATTTTATCTGCTTTTCCAGGTTCTTCTCACTGGGCCCAATAAAGCACATAATGGAACAAGCCGAGCGCATTTATTTTAATGATTTCTAATAAAAACGGGGCATGATGCTGTTGAAAGGAACATGCAAGCTGTGACGTGCATGGGCATTTATTTACTTACCCAATTAAAATAAAACAGGAGATTAAAAACGAGTGAACATCATGTCCTTAGTTGACCGACATGCATGCGTCCATGAGAAAAACACAGACCGGGTTGCACCAACAAAGATTAATCTTAAATCATAAATCTAGATTGATCTATTACTTTCAGATGTACCCAATTTTATTCTTCTTATTTAAAAAAAAACCTGATTGATCGCAATTAAGCTGTAAATTAATTACACTTATTCACTTTATTGCCAAATTAGACTTAAACCTGTTGCTTCATTACTTATGAATGCATCAAAGACCTCTGAGGTTAGATAAACACTACTATGGTTAAACCAGAGGTTCAAGTTATAATCCCTGATTTGTTAAGCGGTATGAAAAAAACCCTAAACCTAAAATACAAGGTAGATCAACAAACCATTAATTTGCTCTAAACTCCATTTAATCATTGTTTGTGCAAACCATCCACTGGCAACATGCGGCTGGTTGAGTAAATGAGAAAACAGGCCACACCAAACAATGTGATAGTCACCTGAGGTGGTATGATGTTGTTACCAGAGAACAGAGAGCTCAAGTGGACGGCTTTCTCCTTTATGCTTTTTCTACGAAACTCTCTAGTGTTTTCTGTCTGCGCTTTCCTCTGCAGCGGGTCGGGGACAGAAAAACAGAACGGCAGGAGAACAAAGGAGAAAATTTGATGGAAACATTCAGCATGTTATATATTACGTGACGGAGCAATAGAGTAAAATAAAAAAGGGAGGAGAAGAGGAGAGAAAGAGAGGAAAGAGGAGGCGATCACCTGGATGATCTTTTCCTCCACTTGCTGCAGACGCTGCAGCATTGCTCTCATGGTCAGTATGGCAGAGTGACAGGACGCACCGTGGTCTGCTTCAGGTTTCTCTGACTCTGATGTGGGTTGCCTGTGTGTGTCGGTAGGCTTAGAGTGTGAGTGTGAGCGTGGAGTGTGAGGAGGGTGGGTGAGATTTTGGCAATCGTGCCGAGGGATGTTAAAGGGAAAGGGGAGGAGAGGAGCTGAGCAGGCTGATGGTTGGATCTGTAAACACACAGGTGGGCTCAGCTATCTGTGTGAGTCATTTACTCTGTGAATGTACAGTGGAGTCCAAAAGTCTGAGACCTCATTGAAAATGGTAAATAAACAGAAGGTTTTAGAACTTTGAAAGAAAAGCAAATATTCAATATCTTGAATATTTAATATTAAAGATTAAATAGCTTGAATGTTTAATATTCAAAATTCTGCACTATTTCTAGGTCCCTATTTAAATGTGTGATACTGACCATTTAAACGGCTTTGTACAAAAGGTCAGATTTACCTTATGCCTAATCTGCTGAATCACGTGTTCAGACGATACGCCGATGGATTGGATCTAAAACGGATCATAAGGTTTTGCACAAACGTGTGGAGTCCACGCCAGCTCGAGTGCACACTGTCATTAACGCAAAAAGGGGACAAAACAAATACTACGAAATTCGGAAATTCATGCACATATTTCAAAGATTCTACTTTTTACTCAAAGTATTGTCAAAAATATCATTTGTAATGCAAACTGTTCTATTAAATTAGAAAAGAATGCAAAACGAAGCGTTTTCACGAATGCCCTCAGACTTTTTGGAGCCGGCTGTATGACTGATTTTTGAAGATCTACCTGTTTTTTAGGAGGTGGAGGTGGTGGGGTTTTCTTCCTGGGTTTTACGAAGAGTGGGAGAGCTGTCGGATCGAGTGATGGAGATCTCGGAGGGCTCAGAAAATTTGCGGTAAGCTGAGATTGTTCATTCAGAGGCGGTGTCAGAAAGAGAAAGCCGATGTGGTTAACAGGAGAAAAGAAACGTTACTGGAGAGGAATTTACTACAGAAGAGAGCACAGCTTCACAGTTGGAGATAAAACAAAGGCAAAGGGGTTTTCCAGGGCAAGTGCACAAAATCCTTAGTTCAAGGGTCATCAATTGGTGGACCGGACACAGAAAAATATTTCAGCCGACCAAACAGAGTATTTGAAATACCGTATCAGAGGCAATAAAACTGGCTGTAGTTCAGCGACTACAGATAGTTTAAAGACTGTATAGAGAAAGATATAGTATATACGTCAAATACAAAACCATGGCACCAAACCTGCTAAAATGAAGTGCCACTATGACACAAAATACTTAGTACTGTCTTATTTATAGCCATAGATTAACCACTAATGGTTGCTGATTAAATGATAATTGTCGCCATTCAGTCATGTTAGTTGCTGATCCGAACCTTTCAGACTGAGGAATTTTATGTAACCAAACCCTTCCAAAATTTCACCTGGATAACCTTGGATTACTTAAAAGAACAGTTATGTTGAAAAAGTGGATTCACGAGTGATAGTTGGACTTTACCTGCCTACGCAGCGTGCAGCTTGGAGTGCTCTCCTCAAACTTTGCCAGTAGCTGAGAAGCCATGAATTTGACTTTATTCTCTTTCAGCTCCTGCCTCTCAGATGCTGTGTTTTGACTGGAGAGGTTGTTTGGCTGACCAAAAAAGGGACAAAACAATAATAAGCACTGGGGTAAACCAATTACTGTCAACTTCATCACTAACCCTGTATTAACAATGCTGAAAGAAGCTGGAAGAGATTCATTTTCAGTGAGACTTGATGTTTTGCAGTGATGTTTGGCGACGCAAAGTGGGTGGAGTTTAACATTATGCAAATGAGAAGCAAAGCAATGTGGCAAGTACACACTGAAGTGACCCTATGTTCCCACTAGGCGTTTTCTATGTATATATGCAAGACATGGTACTGCGACTTCAGCAACAAGCGACAAAAGAACATTTGCTACGATTAACAGTGCTTGCATTTTATCTTGTCATATACTATATCTCAATAAATGTGTATAGAGACATTACGAAGAAATATAAAGCTTGGAATGAAGTAGCACAGCTCGGTGATGCCCTTTTTGAGTGTATGTAGGTAGTACTGTTAGCTTGCTTTGAGGAAGAAGTCGATGATGATGATGACGACGACGATCCTGAGAGCTCACATCAAATATTAATTACGGACTAATACACTGACTAAGTAAGTACTTTCCACTACAAAGTACAAACACTATAATTATACAGAGAACTGCATACAGAACGCTCTCCACAATTCACGCCACTGAAGTCTCTACTTCCAGGTCAGGGGGCTGTCGATCCAAATCTCACTAGCCAATGAGAGTAAATCGCCACTAAGCCCTGCCCACATGAATGATTTGCGCATTTGAACATGAGTACAGCTAAAAAGTCTCATGTACCGCCAATTCAAGCAATTTTCCGCAAAAAAAGTACAAAAAAAAACTCACAAATTGCAAATTTTTGAAAAAAGTTTTTGCCTCCATTTAAAAATCAAGCATTTTTGGTCGAACAATCACAAAACAAAACTCTGTGAAGTCCTGTACGGAATGGTTTTGGCACAAATTTAATTCCATAGAAAAAAGCAGGGGTCAAATAGGTGATTTTGTTACCTTCTGTAACTAGCTAAGTTGTTTATGCACTAGCTATGCAATACCAGTGAAACCATGGCAACTGGCAACAACCAGTTCTAGATATGAATGGCCACTAGTGACCAAAACAGCAATTTGTGCAACATGAGTCTCTAATGGAGTGAATACAAGATGAACGACACAAGGTATGTGTATTTCAACTTTTAAAATACTGTACAATATTTACCGGTTCCAAAAAACTGCACACTGTCCTCCGTCTTCGTTTGTAAAAAGAATCATTATCTTCTACCTTTTTGTCGTCCTGAAATATAAAAAGAAAGGAAAAGCATTGAAGCACTGATAAAAAAAAACTGCTTTACTATCTTCAAAGGACATCATCTGGTGATCTGGATGGAGATGGACGGAGCTGTGAGGTCTAGCCCAGAGTAAACTGGAACGAAATGTGTTTGAAGGGAGACGAAGCCCGTGACGCTGATGGGTCCTACCTTTGGGATCCGTTTTCGAGGCTGTGTGAAGCTCATTGATCTGTAAACATGTTGGGAAGGTCTTTCAGTGCATTCCTCATTATTTCCTCCGGTTTCTCTTCTCGAATCTGAAATAAAAACGACAAAAATTTTTCCAAGCTTTAGTAAGACACAGACAGTTAACAGCAAATGGACTGAGGCTTTTCTTAATCGAATTTACTGAAACGTTAGCCTACTGAATGGAAAGCAAAGAAATGCAGGGGTGAGCACATCTGCTTTTCTCTTTAATTGCCCACTAATAAATACGTTTTTACATTCTTTCTTTTTTTTTTTCCTGGCAAGCTTTAATGGAACCAATGATACTATGTCAACTAAACGTATGCATTACAATATTACAGTGATACTGGAGAAGTGCGTCATTTGAGCTGGTAGATTTCCAACAACGGGGAGTGTGAGTAAATATCTGACTTACACTGAAGCACAGATCATCTCCGTAGATATTTAATCTCCTTATCTCTAGTGAAGTAACCTGGACGGCGGTGAAGGTGCATTACTCTCACAGCAGACTACATGACATACACATTCCATTTACAGCTCTCTATACAAAAACACCTCATTAGTTTTAATCCTGTGATCGCATGACAATGCCACTTCCAGTTTTTTTCTTCTAGATGTGTGGCAACTACTGGTGTTGTTGCTTCTAGGCGTGGCCTGTCCTTCTGTTTTAAGCTCTATAAGTTGGGTAGTCAAAATGTGTACAGTCTCTACAATTCCCACCCCTGCTGTTTTATGTTTTGTTTATACCACAGCGTTGGTGAACGATCAATTCTGGTCAGAAGGCGTACTATTTCTCTAACAGCAGGAATTCATGGCTCTTGATTCTTGGATTGGTCTAAGAGAAGGGACCCGGTTGTGAGATACACGTATCTCTTAATGTATTCCACCCACTGGAGGACAAAGGTCACCATTTTGACCTTGTATGTGAATAATCTGTTCATGAGAGATAACAGTGTGTACCTGAGGATGGCAGAGGCGTTCCCCTGAAGAGCTCGTAAAATTTGGACAGATAGGTCACCATGCTGTTTTTGTCTGGCTCTTGGCCGGATGCTAGCTCCTTGCCCGTAGTGAACGGCTTGATGCCAAACTCCTTTTCCACTGTGTCAAATGCCAGCTGGACATTTTTAGCAGAGTCTTCTTCGTTCAGGGAATCATAATCACTAATAAGGGATACACATACAGAAGAAATGCAGGATAAAGATGGGTTTCAGGTTTAGGTCTAGGTTTAAATCAATTCAATTGCCCGCATTTTAAATACTTAGGTAGTTAAAAAAAATTGTTCAGCAGAGATTACAGAATACTGGTTTATAATTATAACCAACTAACATAAAAACAGCTTTTGATAGTTAAGCGGATTATATCAATAGTGATTTTCCTGTTTTCTCACAGATTAATGGAATACGACATATATGTCTCTATGCCAAATAATTCCTTTTTTTTTTTAAGCAAAATGGTCATTACAGAATTTCAAGAGTCAAACTAGCTAAGAAACTGTTTTGTGTTATCTCTGTCAGCTCTTGACACATCAGGTTTTGAGGCACACACAGAACTGGCCTTTGATAAAAACACATGGCTCATGACTACGCTGTCCAAACTGCCCCAGATCTGATCCACGTCATGGACAGAGAGAGACCTTTAACTGTAGAGGCCAAAACATTTATCACGTCTCATGTTTGAGATTCGCACGATAGCAAACTGTGTCATGTGTCAAGAGCTCGTAAAGTGATACGAGCGATATTAGGCACCGCGTCCATCACAGACGGGAATTTATGAGCATCTCAGTAGTAAAGCTTTTCTTAGACATGTTTACAACCATCTTCTGTTGAAATTGTAATGTGTGTCGGAGAACCAGTGAGGTTCATAATGACAAGTGACACGATACTACTGAGCTCTTTCAGTTGGTCTTGGACCAGTTCCCTCCTCCGCCCCTCCCCCACCCCCACCACCACCCACACTCAAGTTGCTCATTGTTTTTGGCATTTATATCTCTGATATCGACACATGAATACTTCACTTCTCCCCTGATAATATTTAACTCAATATTATGAAATCATAAGGTAATAACTTAGGAGCCATATCAGTTGCTGTGATGCTAAAAGTGGTGCAGTCTTACATGAGGTCTGCTCTGAAGCGGTGGATAAGAGAGCAGAACGCCAGGCCGCTGGTCCATGATAAGCTCAGGTCAGTCACACTGACGCCTCGATAACCCTCTGTCTGCTTCTGACACCACGTCAACAACCTGCTGGGCCTGATCTCAGATCCTGTGTACACACACACCCACACACACAAAAGTCTGTGAGACTACAGAACTGCCCTGTGTCATTACATGACAACAGTCAGATAAAAGCAGGGATTAGAACTATTCTCAGTAAGGAGACTGGACATGTTTTACTGATTCTTCAGATATAGTGTTAACATAGCAATGTAGCAGTTTCATTTTGACTCTCCTAACTTATTTAGTCTAACAGAGTAACCGAATATGAATATTGAACAGATAAGGTGTTCTAAGGTATAATAAATATGTATACAGGTATGAATAGAACTATTCTAGTCACTATTGTTTTTAGAAGCTTATCAGAAAGGGCATCTATTTAAAACTGCAGGACTGTGCAAAAGTCTTAGCCACATGCAAAGAAATGCTGTACGGTAAAGATGCCTTCAAAAATAAAGACATTAAATGTTTGTACATTTAAAAAAAAAAAAAAAAACCTATAAAGTGAAGTAATAAACAGTTATAAATGAAACAAAGTCACTATTTAGTTGGACGATACTTTCCTTTAAAAAAAAAAAAAAAAGAGTAGTGTCAGGCAGACTTTCTTCAGTTTTATAAGGAAATGAGCTGCAAGTTTTATCGAGCATTTTGCAGAACCAGTCACAGTTCTTTGACTGTTGGATTTTTGCAGCAAAACGTAGCAATCTTCATTGCGTTTTGTACGTAATACGCAGCTTTCTTTACTGACATACAAGCATTTTTCTGTAACATTTCATTTTGTGCTAGAAAACGAATGTTTGGAAATCTAAAATGTTTTTTTGTACTGACTCGATAATGTAGATGTCATCAAATAAAAAGCTATAACAAAGTTTGTACTCAAAAAAAAAAATAAAAATAGGGTGCCTAAGACTTTTGCACAGTACTGTAGATCCCATCAGGACAGGAATCTCGCAGGATGCAACAAAAGTTTGCATGAAGGAGAGGGTTTTATTTTCAGTTCATGCGATGCAGGCGTGGGACAAACAAAATGTTCGGCGGTCCTTATTAACGGCCTGGTCAGCGTCATAGTGGTTTAAATGAGCTTACTTTATATATATTTTAGGAAATAGCACCAATTAAATTCCTCACAAAATATTGTGAGCAGGTATAAACAAATATGACTGCACAAGCTGGATTAAAAAAGCCTAAGTACAGTACATTTCTAGTTGAGACCAATTATGACCTGGAGTGATGTAGAACTATCCGATCATTTCCGTTTAGGGCATTTGGCAGATGCCCTTATCCAGAAGGACTTACATTTGTACATCTGAGCAGTTGAGGGCTTCGTTAAAGGGCACAACAGTGACAGCGTGGGAGTGCTGGGGTTTGAACTCATGACGTTACGATCAGTAGCCCAATGTTTTAACCACTGATCTACCACTGCTACCGCTAGTAACCCTAATTATCTCCAGCCCTGAATTGGCTACATCATTCTCCTCTCCTCTCCACTAATAGCTGGTGTGTGGTGGGCGTTCTGGCGCATTATGGCTGCCTCGCATCATCCAGGTGGACGCTACACACTAGTGGTGGTTGAGGAGATCCCCCACCCCCTAATACAGTGTAAAGCCCTTTGAATGCTTAGAAACGTGCTCTATAAATCTAAGGAATTCTTCTTCTTCTTCTTCTTCTTCTTCTTCTTCAAGTCAGAATTCACACACCATGCTCACAGTGCTTGTATTTCCACCTCTTTCCACTGTTTCCTGGGTCATATTGGATTCAATGGATATTTCAAGCACTAAACAGATACTGATACTTATACAATGTTAATGGCATTGTGCTACACCCCAAATCTAGACTAATTTGAGTCACAGGATTGTGTATTCTTATTTTGTAACTTCTTATTTGTAATGTAATAAAGAAATGCTCTCAGAAAACCCAGAACAAACTGACAGATTGAACACTCTTAGAATAAAAAGTATCTACAACTGCAAATGAAATCGAAAACCCTAGCTAGGTAGAAAATGACTGATGACTTGAATCCGGTTTGTTAGCACAGAGGAAATTTTCACAGTGCTGTAGATTCACAGCAGTATAGTAGGCCACAATTACACATTTCTGTTAACTTTACTCTGTCCACACACAGACCACCGACTATGAAACCCTCCTCTCGACGTGACTCCGCTAATGAAAACAATCCTTAGTCTCCCACACAATGGAGAAGCACAGACTCACACCCATGCTGCTGTTCTCAGAGGGTTTTTAAACCAGGAATGTGCTGCAGAAATGAATTTCACTCTAGAGGATTTCACCTTTGACCTTTAGAGCTGTCAAACATGTCTCTGTTTAGGTCTGACACAAATGTAGAATGGTCAGAGTGCACAGTGATTAAGCTGACCTCGTCGTGCCAGATTAACTGGGCGCCGTATAGTAGCAGCTCGTTCCAAGGAGCAGGGCTTCAGTTCACCACACATGTAGTAGTTACGGACCTGTGCGCGAAAAGAACAAGTGTCAATTCAGCCTAAATATTCTTTACTTACGATGCAGGGATACATAGCACCTACATAATGCCTTCATGACAACTGGCATCTAACAGGTGTTAACTACCATGTAGCCTGCATTGTTCAACTGATGTCAAAATGATCTAATGTGTTATCACACTTACAAGCTTATGTTATGCCCTCATGACAACTGACTTTGTAGCTCAGTGCACTTCTGGTATGTGAGTCATAAGGGTGATGATGTGACGTTACTTACCATGGAAGTAATATGAATACGTGAGAACAAAGGTGACACTTCCCAAAAATACATAACTAATGACAGTGTTATATTCAGTATGTTTGCCCTGGCCCTCAAATCAAATGAGGCAATGTCATGACCTTGTAATTATGCAGTTTTGTATATCTTCTCTGGACCTTGACAAGTAAATATTATTACAGAATTACAGTCAGGGTAATTGTAGTAAAGTAGTAGTACAATAAAGTAGAAATGGGTTTAACTGTAGTAAAATAGTGAAGTGTAATGCAATAGTGTGTGTAATTAAATTAGTGAAGTATAGTAGAGTCGTAAAGTGTAGTCAAGTAGTGAAGTGTAGTCAAGTAGTAAAGGGAGTTTAATTACAGTAAAGTAGTAAAGTGTAGTAAAGTAGTAAAGGGAGTTTAATTACAGTAAAGTAGTAAAGTGTAGTAAAGTAGTAAAGGGAGTTTAATTACAGTAAAGTAGTAAAGTGTAGTAAAGTAGTAAAGGGAGTTTAATTATAGCAAAGCAGTAAAGTGTAGTAAAGTAGTAAAGGGAGTTTAATTACAGTAAAGTAGTAAAGTGTAGGAAAGTAGTAAAGGGAGTTTAATTATAGTAAAGCAGTGAAGTGTAGGAAAGTAGTAAAGGGAGATCAATTATAGTAAAGCAGTGAAGTGTAGGAAAGTAGTAAAGGGAGTTTAATTATAGTAAAGTAGTGAAGTGTAGTAAAGTAGTAAAGGGAGTTTAATTATAGTAAAGTAGTGAAGTGTAGTCAAGTAGTAAAGTAAATGAAATGTTAATAATGTGTAATGAAGTAGTATAATGCAGTTACATTGTAAAAAAAAAAAGTCATTCTGGGTTTAATTTTAATAAAGTAGTTAAGTGTAGTAGAGCAGTAAGTTGAATGTAATTGTATTAAAGTAGTGAAGTGTAGAAAATTAGTAAAATGAGTGTAATTGTACTAAAGTATCTATATCATTTGACTCTGGTGTTATGTCAAACTGACACTGAAACTGACATTGAGAGCTGTCTTTATCACCTTTAATGCCTGCACAGGTCTTAATGTACATAAGTTTTTGTAAAAACAATACTTTTGTAAATAAAATAAAAGCCAGTTGTCATGAAGGGTTTATGCAGGCATCATGTAGCCCTATGAACGCCCCTTAAGTAATAAAACAAGAGTCCACTGCACCTGGTGTGGTCTGACACAGTTGGAGTTGAGGTTGGGATAACGTGTTCCAGGATCTATGGTGTACTGATCAAAGTTCTTGGCGATATTTTCAGGTGTTGTTTGAGGTAGCAGTCGGTAAAGACTCTCCCTGAGGGCAGAAACCCAAGACAACCAAAACAGCAGAGTAAAGACTTTGAATATAAGATAAAGATCTTTCTGGGCTTGGCTTGCGGCATGCGTCTGTGTTTAAGTGTGTGTGTGTGTGTGTGTGTGTGTGTTTATGTGTATGCATATTCTCTAAACCATGCCAACCTCTCAGCTAGCACTTCCAGTGGCCCTCTGCCTTGTGCCCAGCTCTTGATCATCCAGGCTGTATCAAAGGCTGCCAAGAAGCCACGGGCACACCCTGTACCCATGGGCCAAAAAGGCTATAACCACAAACAGATCCCAAATTAAACAGAAGAAGAAAAAAAAAAAGAACATAATAAAATCCCAATAAGCAAAGCAATGCACACATTCTATGAGCTCACCTCCAGCAGACTATCTCCCACCAGCGCCACCAGCAGCTGATGTCCGAACCGCTCTCTGACCAGTGCGGCGTTTTCTGAAGCATACATACAGGTAAAGTCGAACATGGCTACATCAGGCTGGTTGAGGTGGTTCATGGCATACTCCAGGGTCGGCAGCTGGTAATGCGTGGCGTAGTCAGCAGCCTCCTGTGCGTAGTGTAGCAGAGCTTCCTGGTTGACGTTCTCACTGCTGAGCAGAGCCTCTGTGTCGGTATAATCCTATAGCACACAATCATCATGATCATCATCATCATCACATTATCATGCTTCTGTTTTCACTCTAGAAGGAAGTCGCTTGGTTAGTCATTTTCCACACAGAAATCTGGAGTGAAACCACAGAAGTCGTCATATATCTTAAAAAAAAAAAAAAGAGGAAGACCCATGAATGTTTTTTCTTCTTCAGGAAACCACAAGTAGGAGTTTCTTCATATTTTTGGTTTTGTTCAATAAAGCACTCGGAGAGAAACTTGGACAGTCCAGGCTGACAATGCTTGGTGACCTTAGTGTTATTTTCTTAAGTGGTGAATCAGAACAGTACATAAGTCAAGGATGAGCTGTTGACACCTGAATAATATAAAAATGCTTAAGTGTGTATATGAATAAAGACAGAGAGAAAGAGAGAGAGAGAGAGAGATCATAAGATAGTGAAATCTGCACTTACAAATGTTTATGCCCTCGTTTGCTATGTTTATAACAGTGTGTTCTCACAGCCTCTTAAACTGGCAGCACACCATAACAAAAAAAGTCTACGCATCCTACGCCACCCGCACCTTTTGTTAAACCACTTCCTCGTTAGCGTGCTACAGCTGCTACTTACATGGATGATGACTCCTTTATCCAGAAGACTCTGCTTTTTAGCCGTCATGACGAAGTAGTGTGTGTTGTCTTTGTAGTACACAATGTTCTCCAAGTCGATGCCTGAAGCGGAGACACGACCATCAGATGCGTCATTCAAAGCAGAACGGATGTCTCGTAATAATATCGTCGATTATATAATCCTGTCTTTTATATTACTTCTAAACGTGATGCAGTGTGATCATAAAGGATGAAAGAGGATTTACTGAGGAATTCCGCTCTAACGAAGGCTAGTCATAACAAGTATACACTGTGTCTGTATCCACGGAAAGAGCTCACAGAGGAGAGACATAAATACTTTTCGATATAAATACCAGTAGCAGCAAGAGAACTGAGCTATGAATTATATCGTTTATAGCAACAGATAACGTTAACATTCGCCTGTATTCCCCTTTTACGCTATTCAGCAGTCGCTGTCACTGTATATGATCGGATTTGTTACAAAACATTTCACAGCACTAAGAAATATCCAGTCTGGTGTAAATATTTAGGTGTAGCATGTGTTTTCTCTCACCCGTCTCCTGTCTGAGGTCCTGGAAGAACTTCTGGTTGAAGATGAAGGCCACGCCACTGATTTCCTCCACTTTGGCCTCTGCTGTCGTGTTCCTGTTGATAAAGTTGGCCGTAATAGCGATGGCCAGTTTCCCGCGGAACTCTTTCCGTCTGAAACCTGACCGAGAGGAGAGAGAGGAGACATTATTAGCACTCGTCTGAAAAGCACACGGGTTGCTGAATTGTTTTAGCTGTGTGATCAGTTGTTTTCACCTGAGCTAAACTCTGCCTGCTTGTGCTTCTGCTAATGCGGCCCTGCAGCCATAAGCGAGGCTGCTAATAAATGACGGACCATATGTTAAACTGTCAATAAAGTATGAAACGTATTTCTACTAAGGAAAAAAAGAGTGTGATTGGTTGCACGTTTCATCGTGAATCTATATACTACTAAACAGTCCAAACAGTCTATGGAACTCGTACCATCATCTATGTGATATAGTTATCAGCAGGCTACCTGTAGCAAGGTACAATTTAGTACAGTGGTTTAAAACGCAAGTCTTGAGCAGAAAATGGAAAAGTCAAAGCTGAAAGATAAGGATAAAATTCTAGGTAATTCAAATCTCATTTATATCATTTAGTCTCAAACTTTTGGGGTGTACAGAACAAAAATGTCTGAAACACAGCCATGGAGGACTCAATTTTTTTCTTTAGCCCCGAATAGTTCTCTACTTAGAGCGACTTGTCACTACTTAACTAAACGTCACTAAAAGAAGACGGCAGTGCTATAATTTTGTATCATCATCGAACAGACCAATCGGACAGGGTTTACAGGATGACACATGGAAACACTCGTGTCTTATTGGCTGACGGCTCTCAATTCTGCCAGACGCTAGCTCACACAGTCACAGTTAAAGTGGGGGGAAAATTTTTTTACCAGTAAAGGGGTCGAAACTGAAACACATCCTGCTTAGTGTTTCATGCTGAGCAGGAAAACAAGGTGTGTACATGTCTACATGAGTTCCAGGCTACGTGAACATGATATGAGCAGAGCATTAGGACAGATAACGTACTCTGCATGGCACTGTAACGGCTAAACCCATACAATGAGAGATTAGTTGTGCCTCCCCTTGGTTAGTGACACCAAACTAGCCTAGTCTCATGTTAGATAGCCAAAAAAAAATTAAATCTGGTAGTCCTGGAAACAGTGATAACACCCAGGGCAAGATTTATGATAACATTTATGACACATTTTTTAAGCAATTAGCCCTCACATCAAAAAAAAAAATGCATGGAAACAGTTTATTTAGAAGTATGTTTTTTTTATGGAGAAGAATCTGGGCTCATTCCCGGATGATTAACAGTCCAGCTTTCAACTCTGGAGAACATTTTAAACAGACAACAGGGCATTTTTTCTTACACGTCGTCTGCGGTTGTTGATGCGTATTGTCTGTAGATGCAGGTGCACAATGTGGTGCTTTTTTCTGACAGCTACTAAAATGTCCTTGTGAAACAAGCCTAACTGGAAAGCAAGAATTTGGAAGTCAAATGCAGGGGGAAAGAAAAGCAAATGTGAGTGTGCAAATGTGGAAGTACAAGTAAAGTGAAAGCATTCCTTTAGAGAAGGAGAGAGAGAGAGAGAGAGAGAGACAGAATGGAAGTGAGCGTTGTGGCATTTTTCCTTTCCATCCAGGCAGAGGCATGCTAATCCTACCGAAATCAAAAGCTACCTAAATCATAGGCTGGTTATTTTAGGCTCTGGAAAGCTTGGCTTCGCCACAAACGGTTTGAAGGCAAACGACGTGGAGCTACACAGTGGCCACGGCTATCTCACTTGATCTAACAGAACGCTGGGTGGAGGAAACCACATGTTTCCTCTAGTGCTTGACTGAAGTAACTGATTCAGCACAGGTTGTTCACTTCCACCGCATTTCTGCAACCAGTGTATGATTTAGTGCCGTAAAGATGAGACTTGGAGTACAAACCTGCAACCCCAAAGCTCAAACAGTTTCTGGTCTCCTGTCCTCCAAAATAACAAGGCTCTGCAACGTGGCTCTTGAGCCAGGTTTGCATTTAATTATCGCCCATTACTAGTAAGGTAATTCAAAAGAGACGTCGTCCTTCCATGCACACGCCCACACCCGTGTCTCCAAAAGCAGCTGCGCTTTCTTCTCATGACCATGAGGCCTCAAACAAGGATATATTTAACTTCCACCAGACTGGACCAAGCAGCCCAATTACAGCAGTGGGCAAACCTCAAAAGCATGTTTTCCCCCCTTAAAGTGTGCAGTAAAGTAAACGGGTCATCATTTGGAGACGCCTGAGAATGACCTTATTAGGAATAAGCGTCTGTTTGGGGGATAGGTAAAAAGATGACGGGTATGAGGGAAAGAATCCAACAGTCGCGCGTCATCCACTGAGCAACGGCCAGCCAGCCTCAGCCCACGGCGCTATTCAGGAACTGACTGTGAGCCGATGATTTCATATTATAACCAAATGTTTAGCAAAATCCTCTGACATCATGGGCTATTGTTTTACAGAGCAGGACTTGATTTTATGGCTTTGTAGCTGTCTTGGATGAAAGAATCCAGTTGAAATGGCAAGGGAGTGCAGCCAAGAGCAACAGCCAAGTTTCTCTCAGTCAGAGTCGTTCAAGCTCCACGGCTGATAAGGAGCCTGAGGCAGAGATGTCTAATGGGTTTTGTCTGAAGACTTTATTTTGTCCTGGAGTTCTGTGGCTTGTTTACACAAGGTGTCAACAAAAACAAGGCAAGGTGACATGCTATTTGTGTTTCCATGCTCCCGTATCATATTCAAAGTTGTTTTGGTTACCCCTGGAACATTTCCTCTGTATTTATAGAACAACGATAATTATAGCTACTTGGTTACTATGTAAACATGCAAGATCCCATGTGTGTGTTTACTGTAGTAGAGGTTAATATAAGCGGCTTCTAATGACTTGTATGGAGTTCTCTGTAGAAAACTAAATCGTTTCGACGCTAATATACCTTCGAGTGTGTTACGTCTCCCGTCAGCCCCAATCACAACATCGAAATCAAATTCAGCTACAGGGTGATCTGACGGCCGGATCTCCGCCTTCCAACCAGGCCCTGTAACGCAAAGGCATGCATGTGTGTTACACATCTTAAACACATCGCAGTTTAAAAATGTAGGTTAATGTAATCAACGTGTTCAATCATCATCATCATCACTTTTTTCTTATACAATACCAATTAAAAATAAGCCCAAATTTTTTAAAAAATAAACCAAAACATTAAACCCAGTAGAGACCAAATAACTGAAATAAGTGCTTATTGCATTGTACTGCAATGTATCATTACTGACACATGCTCATACCCATATCTACTTCCAATTTGCACAGTTATGGTCTAATTCACCATCTAAAACATCCCAACGACTGCATTTAATCATCGTTTATCGCAAACACAAAGGAAAGAAACTGTGCTCAAATTTCATGTTATCAACTCCGAATATGTTTATGAGCAGTGAGGAAAACTCGATACGTATCAAGCCGATAAAGCAACGTGGTGAAGTTTTCTTGGCGCTGTCCAACAGACTCTTGGCTCTCTCAAACCCCAACAGAATATGAGGGAATGAGAAAAATAGATATCGACCAAAGGTTACGTGATCTGCGTGACTTCTCAAGACCATGGTACAAGGCCACAGCAGCTAAAGCTCTTAATTTAGCAAGGCCTCTTGTTTTCATTAGCTGACTCATGTCCCTGATGAATAGACAGAAGCGTGGTCTAATCAACAGTCTCTGAGCAACACGACTCCATAAAAGATCAGCTTCAAATCTCACGAAAGCATTACTTCATCGAAAAGCATGCTGTTTCTAATTACGCCGTTGAGCTCATTATTATCCATCAATAACGTAATGAGCTATCGTTCCCATTAAACGGAACAAAACTGTGCACTGACCCAGGAGATGTTCTGCAGCTATCATCTAATAATAAACTGGGAGGAGACCACTGGATAAAAACGGAGACGTTTTCCACAGGCTTTAAAAATGACATTAACAGCCGCTGTTGGTCGGGTTGCCGTGGTGACGGTTATGGCAGAGTTTAAGAGAAGCAGGAAGCCTTGTATTTTGCCTTAGCATTGTCTGGTGAGACGGAGGTGCGGGACTAATGGAAAACTGACCACTGTGTGATCCGGTAAACGTAGTGCACGGCTCTGAGCCTTCCTGATTTGGCTCACCTGCTCTGGCGGCACCCAGGACCCGCCCTCGGATCTGTATTGCATCATCTGTGCTCGGTTCTGTTGTCGTCCCAGCCAGAATATTTATACTGTCGCATTTTACAAGTGCAAATCTAAGATACTTAAGATTTTAGTTTCTTATTTTGTACGTGACATCTTTGGGGTTTTTTTGTTTTGTTTTGTTTTGTTTTTGAAAGTCAGATTTGCCTGTACTAACCCTGACTGCTGATAATATTAGCATTTTTCTGCTGACCGTGTCACACTGCTCGGTTCAGCAAATTTGCTTCTTATTGGACCATGCGAGCCAATACACTACATTGCGGTGGGAAAAAAAATAGTGCTGATGTCAACATCACAGTTTTGTTTATTCTTTTACCCATAGCATTAATTTCTTTCTTTCTATTAAGCTGGTCTTCAAGGCCAATTCCCAAATGGCTTCCTGTTCACTTTATTTGTTCCCTACGTACATAGATGATAAAATAGAGGCACGGTGCACACTATCCAATACCCTACATGCATTGTATTCACTATTTGGCCAAAATTGTGTGGATATCTGACCATCACACCTGTATGTGCTTGTTGAACATCTAACTCCAAAACCATGAGTTATTATTATGAAGTTGGCCCCAGTTTTGCTGCTATAACTGCCTCCTCTCTTCTGGGAAGGCTTTCCAATAGATTTTGGAGCATGGCTGCCATAAGGGCAGTAGTGAGAAGGCTTGGCGCACGCACAGTCAGCGTTCCAATTCATTCCAAATGTGTTCAGTGGGGTTGAGGTCAGGGCTCTGTGCAGGCCATTCGAGTTAGTCCACTCCACCCTTAGTGAAACACGTCTTCTTTGAGCTGGCTTTGTGCACAGGGGCATTGTCATGCTGGAACAGGTTCGTGCCCCTCAGTTTCAGTGTATGGAAATTGTAATGCTACGACATACAAAGACATTCTATACAATTGTGTGCTTCCAACTTTGAGGCAACAGTTTACAAAATATGGGTGTGATAGCCAGGTGTCCACAAACGTTTGTTCATATACATAGTATTTGTATAATTCTGGGATTTTAGTTGTTCGGATCTGCTATGGTTTTAACAGTGAATCTTGGATAAGCCTCTAATAAACCTCTGCATCCAGATCCTACTGTCTGTGTCAGCTATGTTACATGGAAAAGAGAAGAGAAATAAATCAAATTAGCATCAGTGTGGTAATTCTTGTAAATTTACCTCATCTATTATGTGTTATGTATTATTATGATATTACTATCATCTGTTATTTAGAAAATGGGCAAAAAATAGAAATGGCAGATCCCGAGATTAATTAAAGCAGAAGAACAGAAAAACAAGGTCGATAGATTAGCTGTTGAACGTCTTCTCTATACAATCAGAGGCCCTTTGAAGTGCTGATGGTGTTTAACCAGTTGGACAGGACAGAGGTGCGTCGGGTTTCGTTGTGGTCAAGCAGGGACGAACTCACCCTCGTTTTCCTGGTCTTCTGGAGGCTCCAAAAGCTTTACAAACTCCACGTTGATGTGGAACTCGACCCCTAGAAGCAGAGCGATCTTCAGGAGCATGAGCTGGAGCTGTTGAATACCTGGCGAACACAGTCAGCACAAGAACTCTTTACTAGTTGTTGTAATCATACCCGAAAGCCTGGATTAAGCCTTCGTCTTTAACTTCTGCATTAACAGATCAGAAAGCCTTGATAAAATGATTGCTAAAGCAAGCACAGACGAGGAAGGGCTTGCAACAAAAGCAAAGACAGAACTGAGGGGAGTTACTTCCTCATAAAAACATGAACTTCGTTTGCACTAGGAAAATAGCATATATTATCTACACATGTCTGAATAGCTATGGGTTCTGTATACAGAGAGATGACTCAATACTCACTGATGTGGTCAATGGCGCCTGCACAGAACTTGCCGTAAAACTTCTTTGCCCCGAGGCCTCTGAGGTCATGGATGGTGAAGGGCCAAAGGTGCAGAACATTGTTCCTGGAGAATGTGTCTCTCTTCTCGATCACCACTACTTTGGCACCAAGAAAGGCCAGCTCTATGGCAGTACGCAGGCCACAGGGTCCTCCTCCGATTATCAAGCACTGCAAATATTAACAGCAGATTAACACTAAAGAAAGGGATGGGCAAAGGTGGAATAATATAATAATGCAGCTAAAAAGTAATGTACAAGCCACAATATAGAGATTAAAGACAATGGATATAAAGAAAAAATAGCATGAATTTTTTTATTTTTTTTTGCTTTCACAGAATTTCACTTAAGGAAGTATTTTAACTTTGTAAAGCTTTACATTGATTTATTCCATTACTCACTGTTACATCCATCCATCCATCCATCCATTTTCTATACTGCTTATTCTACTGGGTCACGGGGAACCTGGAGTATATCCCAGGGAGCATGGGGCACAAGGCGGGTTACACCCTGGACGGGGTGCCAATCCATCGGGGGACAGGGCACAATCACATACACATAAACACACCCATTCATACACGATGGATACTTTGGATATGCCAATCAGCCCACCATGCATGTCTTTGGTCTTTGTTAGGAAACCGGAGTGCCCGGAGGAAACCCCCGCAGCACGGGGAGAACATGCAAACTCCGCACACAAACCCCCAACCCTAACCACTAAGTGCACCCTACTCCCTGTTGTCAATCTATAAACGTACTGTACTGTATAAAGATATCAAATACCTGCTCTATAAAAAATATTAGGAATGATCATGTTTACTAAAGCACTACAAAGCGCAAGAGGCGCAAGTGTCATCATTTCCACATTCAATTCTAATTACAGCTTGTCATATCAAAGGCATGCGAGCTTGCTGTATCAGGGTCACAAGAATGCAGGAAGTCAGGTTTTCAGCTTACAGAGCGTGGCTGAGAAAGCCGGCTGTGGGATGACTTCATTCCCTAGGGTGCAGAGATAAAAGCCTGGAGGAGGTTAACGCAGATCTTCTCATCTTCTTACTAATCTAGCTCTGAATCACTCAACAGACCTGGTTTTTCCCCCCTGTCTAAACACAGATGCACTGTTTGACCCTGCTTCTGATTCAAACGTTCCTGTGATCCAGTGTGATTTTTTTTTTCTTACAGGGTTGTTAATTTCCTGCCCTCCCATCACAGCCCACCCATTTTGGCAAGCGTTACTACGCTTGACTGACCCCAAGCCGCAGAGCTGCGGCTGCAGTGAGGACTATCAGCATGTTTGAACAGACGGACGTATTTCCTCTCAGATGTGTGTGAACCCCGATGACAGGAGAGATTCCCAGAAACAATCGCTGGGATCAATATTGTGTTATTCAGGCTTCGGTTCCTGTGGACCTTGTGCTTGGGTAGATGTTCACTCAGATCTGTCCACTCTCCACAGGGGAATTTATGTTTCTGGAGTCTGGATCACATCAAAAAGCCTGCTAAGTTCAGACTGACCAATAAAAAAAACAGTGAGAAATGAGGTAAAGGAAGACCAGAGCAGTGAGTCTGTCTTTGTTCCAGTCCGTGGCGTGGCGAAAGCTGGGACGTGTTATCACCAGCAGAGACCAGGCCAAGCATGCATTCTTTTACATGGCTGCACCCTGGAGAAACACGTGTAAACACCAATCTTCTGTCTAATCCATCACTGCTTGAAACGTCGTACTTCATTTTCATCAAGACAGCTATTTTTTCTGCCCACTTCTCAGCCAGTTATGATGAGCTGGATCTGCTGTACAATTCAATTACACTACAGTTCACTTAACAATGTGATATCATCAGGGATGGACAAATCAGTAGACCGGGACACAAAGATTACATATCCAGACTTTTTTTTTCCTTCATATTTGCCCTGGGGACAAGCAGACTCATTAGGCTAGCAGGCCCTCGTCTCTTGTTCGAAAACCTACTCGCTATTGACATTTTCAACGCATACTTTTTTTATCCGGTATGTATATTTAAACAAATTGCATTTTGCATGTTGCGACACACTACTATCAAAACTGGAACCACTCGCTCTTAATACCACTGCTGGACTGACCAAACTGAGCAAAATAAACATTTTCACATATTAAAACACAACACACAGGCATCTCTTGGTTAGGTATTACGAGGAAAAATAAAGAAACTATGCAGACTGGAATAATATCTTTTTTAAACACCACGGAGAGAACGGTGGCTTAGTGGTTCACATGCTTGTCTCGCACCTCCGGAGTTGGGTTTGACTCCCACGTCTGCGTGTTGTGTGTGCGGAGCTTGCATGTTCTCCCCGTGCTTCGGGGGTTTCCTCCGGTTTCCTCCTGCAGTCCAAAGACATGCGTTGTAGGCTGATTTCCAAATCAGCCTACAATGTAGGCAGTGTGGCACTGTAGGCATTTCCAAATCCGCAGTGTGTGAATGTGTGTGCGATTGTGCACTGCGACTGGTTGGCATCCCGTCCAGGATGTCCACCACCTTGTGCCTCGAGTTCCCTGGTATAGTCTCCAGGTTCCTCCGTGACTCTGTGTAGTATAAGCAGTATGGAAAATGGATGGATGGATGGATGGACGGATAAACACCATAGCCTATAGCAAAACACTTGGCAATGACTTGCTGGCTTTTCGTTGAGGATGCAAACTCAACTGTGCAACTTCAGACACTTTCTTAGAAAAGGATAGTTACTGTGGCTGAGGCAGGAATACGGCAGTGTAACACACTCGAAGGAATGCACAATCTGCCCTCTTCCACATACAAGACCTAACAGACGCCCATGATTGACTAGTGTTGTTGTGATTGACAAGGTAGAGAGAGAGAGAGAGAGAGAGGGGGAGAGAGAGAGAATGGCATCCTTCTCCCACTCGAGAGCAAAGATGACTAGAAATTATTTAGGTGTGAGCGAACCTTTAGAGAGAAGCCACAGAGCAGAAACAATGCTTCTCTTTTCAACGCTGTCTGTAAGAACTGGTTGTCAGAAAAGATGCTATCATAGCAACAGATTCCTGTGTTTTGGCTCATCCTGAACTGGGTAAGACAGAAGAGGTGTGGTATTTCCTTTGAAATCAGTGCAGATCTGTTTCCTGTCTGATATGTACAGATCTCATCCTGGTTTAAGCCTTTCTCATGCACTGAGATATAAGGTGTGAGGATGCATGAGTTGAGTGAGAAACCCTCCTCTAGTGACCCATAAAGAAAAAAAAGAGGACACTGGGATCAACATCATCATCATCAGAGGGTCTGTGATTTATTCAGCTTTCCCTTGGAGATCCAAAAATTCCAGGATAGCATCAATGTAGCACTATGGTACCACAGTCCAGCCAAATATCTCTTATCACATGGAAAAGTCTGCAGAACAGGAAGTGGCATGCATGACCTGCCAGATGTGACTACTTCCTGACGAAAGCTGTGGTGCCCAGTTGGACACAGAGCCACTTCACACATAAGTAAGTAGGTTCAGGACAACTCCCTACAACACACACACACACACACACACACACACACACACACACACACAAATCGTAGCCTTTCAGTTATGTGATTTTTCTGTTGTGTTCACTACATTTGGGACCAAATTTCTGGCTTCGCTCCACAGTGTGAACTAGAGGTGAAATATTATTAGTCAGGAGAAATTGACATCTAGTGAGAGGAAAATGTCAGAGGAGAATGCCCAGACTATAGCTGACAGGAAGGCTAACTCAAATAACCACTCTTTACAACCGTGGTGAACAGAAAAGGGGAAAGCTGCTACTGTTGGGCCCTTGAGCAAAGCCTTTAACCCTCTCTACTCCAGGGGCGCTGTATCATGGCTGACCCTGTGCTCTGACCCCAGCTTCCTGACATGCTGGGGTATGCGAAGAAAAGAATTTCACTGTGCTGTAATGTATATGAGATCAATAAAGACTCATTATCTCTGTTCCAATACTTTTGGAGGGGGCTGTAGCAACAACAATGAAGGCTTCATACCATCAGGCCAAGGCACTCAATCAAGTGTGGCATATCACCAGCAGGGCAACAAGAGCACAAGCTGGCATTTCAGACGGACAGACGGACAGACGGACAGACAGACAGACAGACATTTGGCCCTGCACTGGAATTATTGAAGCACAGAGACCACAAAATGGAGGACGTCTGTACGAGCCAGCAGAAGATCTCAGCGGAAAGAATGCCAACGTTTCTGAGACGAGGTGAAACTGTGCCGTTGAAGCCGGTGGTTATGTGGTCCATATCCACACACTGAGCAGACCATAATTTAAAAAAAAAAAAGTGAAGTAATGTCTCACAAAGTCGTGGCTGTCAGCACATCCAAAATATGGCCATTTTACACTTACAGAAATAGAAATAATGTGGAAAATTGGGATTCGACTTTTTTTTTCGAATACTGACAGACACGTCTGGGTCAAATGTTACATTTCAAACTGCCAACCAGTCCAAATATTTTCCACCAATTTTGGTGCCATCAATAGCATTTAAAAAAAAAAAGTGAGGAAACATTTCTGCTTTTCAGCTGCTTATGAGTATAAAAGGCAATGCAGGATCAAAACTGATGTTATTTATAATCCCTATAATCCCTACCCACATCCCCAAATCCCCAATTTTGCCATGCTGGCTATTTGTAGTGCGTGCGCAAGCTGCAGAATAAAGCATCTGATTGGCAGTCATAGCAACAGTAACGATGGCAACAAACAATAGAAAAATAACAAGCATTCGGTCATGCTGGGAAGGTTGATAACATGAGCATGACCTCATATCCTGGGCAGATTGAGATCTGGCACAGCATGTGGAGTCTGAGTGAGGAGAGACATCACGACAGTATGTGAAAACGCACCTTTCCAGTTCACAGACAGCAGTCACGTCACGCACGTCTTACAACAACACGTCATGGTGAAGCGAGGGAGACAGATGTGCCGCACCGTGCGTCATCACGTGCCGATGTCGACTCTCAATCTCACATCACTCACTCTTTTCTTCTTCTGACATGTACAGTGTATCTACAGTTTCTAGATGGTGGGCTTCCTCTCTTCCTTTCTTTCTTTCTTTCACCTCCTTTTCTCTTTTTTCTTACTTTCTTCTACCCATCACTTTCTTCATTTTTTTGGATTCTTCATTCTTTCTATTTCCCTTCCGCTCTGCTTTTTAGTGTATTTTCTATACCTTGTTTTTTTTTTGTTTTAATTTTCTTTCTTTCTTTCTTTTTCTTTCTTTCCTTTTCTTTCTTTCCTTTTCTTTCTTCAGTCCTTCCTTTCTTTTTTGTTTGTTTGTTTCATTCTTTCCATTTCCCTTTCACTTTAGCTTTTTAGTATATTTTCTACACCTTGTTTTTTGTTTTAATTTTCTTTCTTTCTTTCTTTCTATTTCTTTCTTTCCTTTTCTTTCTTTCCTTTTCTTTCTTCAGTCCTTCCTTTCTTTTTTTTTTGCTTCAATCTTTCCATTTCCCTTTCACTTTAGCTTTTTAGTATACTTTCTACACCTTGTTTTTTTGTTTTAATTTTCTTTCCTTTTCTTTCTTTCCTTTCTTTAGTCCTTCCTTTCTTTTTTGTTTGTTTGTTTCATTCTTTCCATTTCCCTTTCACTTTAGCTTTTCAGTATATTTTCTATACTTTCTTTCTTTCTTTCTTCAGTCCTTCCTTTCTTTTTTGTTTCATTCTTTCCAATTCCCTTTCACTCTACCTTCTCAATACATGTGATGTACTTTCTTTCGTTGAACCCATTACTTTCTCTCTTTTTTGATTGGTTGTTCCTTTCATTCTTTCCATTTCTTTTTCACTCTAATTTTCCCACTATACTTTTTTCTTCTTTCTTTCTCTTTCCATCATTTCCCTTTCCACTTTTTTTTATGTACTTTCTTTCATACATTTTCCTATACATTCCTATACATTGTGTTGTCTTTTTTTGTGTTAATTTTCTTTCTTTCTTCTTTCTTTCTTTCATTTAACAGTAAAATGCAAAACGTTATAATTTGTTAGATGGTCAGATCTCTCTTTCTTTCTGTTTCCTTTTCACTTGGTATATTTTTATTTGTATATTTTTCTTTTTACTGAAAATGGCCATTTAATAAACATTTCAAATAAATTTTTTCAGTTTTTGAAAATATAATACGCAAGATCAATTCTACAAAAATCCAACTCGTAATAATTAAAGAATCCAGTACTTGGTCTTCAGATCAGATTTCAGGTCTTGGATTTGGCCAGGAACGGAATTTCTGCCGTATGTAGGAGATCATGGCGTGAGGCTGAACTCTGTTTCTCTTACTTAAAACTAGAGTTACCTGTAGTACATACATGTTCCGCTATTTGCGATTCTGCTTCTAGAGCCTGTGTATTGTCTTGGCTTTGATAGCACGTAAACATCTGAACACTTCTGAAGGAAACGTGTAACATCCCCTCTGGTGAGTTCCTCTATCCGTGTCCGCAGCAGTATTCAGTTTCAGTGAGTTTTACATGTGAAGACTAGAGAAATGTCAGAATCGTATATCTCTACCGTAATTTCAACCCCACTTCCTGCTTGTTGCTATGTAAATACTGATACTGATTCATAATACAGTCACAGCACATCTGGTGTGTTTGTGCCAAAGTGTCATTAAAGTATGCTGCGCTGCGCCTCATCAAAGTGAGAAAGGCTTGAAAAAGAAGCATTGTGTATAATTAGTGGCGTTTTAGGAATGTGAGGTAAATTATAACCTCTAACGCATGGCATAATTGATCTCATTCACATCAACAAAGTCACTGGGGCATTTACAGCTGCTGTCAAATGAGACTTGTTAAATTCTAGGCATGAAACGTTTCATACACGTTAATAAGAGTCTGGGCGCTGAGCCATTCAGGACCTTATTGTTCTGGAGACTTATAACGAAGCAGTCTGCAGTCACACCACCTCAAATCATCTTATCTGCTGAGTGAAGCTGTCTGCACGTGTGTGTGTGTGTGTGTGTGTGTGAGTGTGTGTGTACCAGTGGCCAAGCCCTTTTCCCAATGTCCCTTTTTTCCACTTTGCTAATGCGTAAGTAATATTCTCTATGTTGTGCTAAATGACACCAAGAGACACTCGAACACTGAGCACTTTCACACAGCTTCAGCTTTTCAATATTCCGACTAAACATTTTCAGATTTCACTCCATTTCCTTTCTTTCTCCATTTTACTCTCATCTTTTTCTTACATTACTACACTATTATATTTTTGCTTCTTTCTTTCTTTCTTCATTTCTTTCTTTCTGTTTCCTTCTTTCTTTATGCCTCTCTTTCTATCTTTCTTCATTTCTTTCTCTTTCTTTCAGTTTCCTTCTTTCTTTATGCCTTTCTTTCTATCTTTCTTCATTTCTTTCTCTTTCTTTCAGTTTCCTTCTTTCTTTATGCCTTTCTTTCTATCTTTCTTCATTTCTTTCTCTTTCTTTCTGTTTCCTTCTTTCTTTATGCCTTTCTTTCTATCTTTCTTCATTTCTTTCTTTCTGTTTCCTTCTTTATTTATGCCTTTCTTTCTATCTTTCTTCATTTCTTTCTTTTTCTTTCTTCCTGTTTCCTTCTTTCTTCATGCCTTTCTTTCTTTCTATATTTCTTTCTTCACTTCTTTCTTTCTGTTTCCTTCTTTCTTAATGCCATTCTTTCTTTCCATCTTTCTATTTTTCTTCATTGCTTTCTCTTTCTTTCTTTCTGTTTCCTTCTTTCTTTATGCCTTTCTTTCTATCTTTCTTCATTTCTTTCTCTTTCTTTCTGTTTCCTTCTTTCTTTATGCCTTTCTTTCTATCTTTCTTCATTTCTTTCTCTTTCTTTCTGTTTCCTTCTTTCTTTATGCCTTTCTTTCTATCTTTCTTCATTTCTTTCTCTTTCTTTCTGTTTCCTTCTTTCTTTGTGCCTTTCTTTCTATCTTTCTTCATTTCTTTCTCTTTCTTCCTGTTTCCTTCTTTCTTCATGCCTTTCTTTCTTTCTATATTTCTTTCTTCATTTCTTTCTCTTTCTTTTTGTTTCCTTCTTTCTTTATGCCTTTCTTTCTGTCTTTCTTCATTTCTTTCTTTTTCTTGCTTTCTTTCTGTTTCCTTCTTTCTTCATGCCTTTCTTTCTTTCTATATTTCTTTCTTCATTTCTTTCTTTCTGTTTCCTTCTTTCTTAATGCCATTCTTTCTTTCCATCTTTCTATTTATCTTCATTTCTTTCTCTTTCTTTCTGTTTCCTTCTTTCTTTATGCCTTTCTTTCTTTCTTTCTTTCTTCATCTCTTTCTTTTTCTTTCTTTCTGTTTCCTTCTTTCTTCATGCCTTTCTTTCTTTCTTCATTTCTTTCTTACTATCTGTCTTTCTTCATTTCCTTCTCTTTATTGATTTCTTGTTCTTTCTTTCTGTCTGTTTCCTTCTTCATTTCTTTCTTACTATCTTTCTTTATTCGTTTATTTTTCTTCATTTCTTTCTTTCTTTCAGTTTCTTTCTTTCCTCATTTCTTTCTTAACATTTAACTGTACTTTTTTTTAGAACATTTCTACACTTTGATTATTTGTTTTCTTTCTTTCTTTCTCTCTTCGTTTCATTTTTTCTCTTTCTTTTTGTCTCCATTTCCCTTTTAACATTTCTGTGTTTGTTCCTTTCAAACAATTTCTTACCTTTCTGTTTAGTTCTTCCTTTCTTTCTTTCACTCTACTTATTTCTTACATTTTCTTCACTTATTTCTTTCTTTTTCCACGCGTTGAGATGATTGAGGGGGAAAAGTACTTTAACAGAAATCATTTTTTACGAAAATGCCTCTCTCAATCCACCTTTTCTTTTGTGTCGTGAGTTGTCCAGCAGCCTTTATAAGGGAGCAGACATCCTGAGTACTCAGGTCAGGGTCATGTGCACTTTTACTGAGAAAGACTGTCTGCTAATCTTCACTCACACTTACTAAAGTTCCCCAAGTCCTGAGGTTTAATGTTCCTATGATGTACAGCACTCACTGTGAGTAAGGTACAGACCTGCTCTCAGCACACTTACCTTTGTGCCTACACAGGCTTTGCCTTTCTTGTACTCCTTGTGACTGGCTCGCTTGTCCAGTTTGCTCCACAGCGCTTTGGCCTTCCAGCAGGTCAGTCTGCTCTTCAGGTTGCTGTAGAAGGACTCATGCTCCAGAGGATCCAGCTCCAGGTATGTGCACATGATGTTAAAGGCCTGCAGGGTGGACTTACAGGTGGACGTCTGGACGAAGGTCTCAAACATCCTCCCTGCCCGGCCCTTCTCATCGTCCATCTCTCCCATCCTTCCCTCTGTGCGAGTGAAGACACTGGCTCGCTGATCTCTCTCGCCCTCTCTTTCTGTCTGTCAGGTGCTGCTCTTCTTCTGCTCTCTTGGGGGAGAGCTCGGGCTAAACCCTGGATCCGTAGCCCTGGGCTATCTGAGGAGAGCAGAAATCATGATTAATATGTTTTCACTCTGTATTTTAGACAACAATGGTTGGGTTTTCCATCCATCCATCCATCCATATTTTGTACCGCTTATCCTACACAGGGTCATGGGGATCCTGGAGCATATCCCAGGGGACTCAGGGAACAAGGTGGCAGACACCCTGGATGGGGTGCCAACACATTGTAGGGCACAATCACAAGGCACACACTCACACACCCATTCATACACTACGGACAGTTTGGAAATGCCAATCAGCCTACAACCTATGTCTTTGGACTGGGGGAGGAAACCAGAGTACCCAGAGGAATCCCCCAAAGCACAGGGAGAACATACAAACTCCACGAACAAAGGGCGGGAACAGGAATTGAACCCCCAACCCTGGAGGTGCGAGGCAAAGGTGTTAACCACGGTAAGATGTAAGAAAAAGGAAGAGAAAATGAAATGACTGGTACAAAAATAGAATTTAACCTTCAGTTAGTGAACATGATGACATTATTATACTATAATTCAGTCGATATGATATTGTCGTCTTGCTCATCCCTGGAAAACCCCAACAACCAGCCATCCACTTATCATACACAGGGTCACGGGGGAGCCTGAAGCCTATCCCAGGGAACTCAGGGCACGAGGGAGGGGACACTCTGGACAGGGTGCCAACCCACCATAGCGCACAATCACACACACATTCCAGACAATTTAGAAATGCCATTTAGCCTACAACACATGTCTTTGGACTGGCAGAGGAAGCCAGAGTACCCGGAGGAAACCCCTGAAGGACAGAGAGAACATGTAAACTCTAAAGGCAGGATTCGAACCCCCAACCCCAGAGGAGCGAGGCAAACATGCTAACCACTAGGCCACCATGCCTCCCTAAAGAAGCTTTCATTTAAATACCTTTTTTAAATCTTTAGTAAAAACGAACGATCCATCGATATCAAAGCTGGTACTGGTAATGCTCCGGTACCAACATCTGATACTATGCGATGCTTAAGTAACGAAACAACAATGATCTGGATTTACTTCGCAATTAATACAACCAAAGCAAAGCAGCCTGCAAACTGTGCTCGGTGAAAATATAAAGAGTAGGAACTACAGCGACTTCTTACAATAGAAGTAAAACAACTTAAACATCAAACTCAGCATGAGGAGTTCATCGCTAAGTGAGAAACAATGTGGGGTATGGGGAAAATGAGATCTCAGTCACTTTGGCAAGTGTGGCATAGTCGTTAGTGCCAGACGAGCTGATCTGACTAGTTCAGAACCTGCTGATTTCCTGGAATTTTCACACACAACGGTGTCCAGAGTGAGCAGCAGTTCTGAAAGATGAAATACGGTTACAGTGGGTGCAGGCTCACCAAAAATGGACAGCTGAATCGGTAATTTGCAGCAACGTTGTAGGTCAGAATTTGGTGCCCATTGTAGGAACCCACGTATGAACAGTTCAGGCTGGTGGTGGTGGTGTCATGGTGTGGGGAATGTTATTTGGCACACACTGGGCCCCTGGCAATCGAGCATCCTTTATCAGAACCATGTCACAGCCTCTTCGAGCACTGTTGCTGACAATTTTCTCACAATTTGTCCCATCTAATAATGGCTAATTCCAGCATGATAACCCGTCATATCACAAAAACCATCTCAGACTGGTTCCATGAACACGTGCTCAGTGGACTTCAGTGGCCTCGTCAGACACCAGTTCGGAGTCCACTAGAGCACCTTTGGAATGTGGGAGTAGGGGAGATTTGCAAATTTGCGAAATGTTTGGGTCCATGTCAGCGTCTGACGATTAGTCTCTAGTAAACAGTACTATCAGACGTGCAGGGTCCATCAATTTAGTCTTCATTGCACTGTTGGAGATAACACCTGATATAAGAGAGAGAGAGAGTGAGAGAGAGAGAGAGAGAGAGCGTGAGAGCGAGAGAGACTGCGTGAGAGAGTGTGAGAGAGAGAGAGACCGTGTGTGAGAGAGAGAGCGTGAGAGAGAGAGAGCGTGAGAGAGAGAGAGACTGTGAGAGAGAGAGAGAGAGAGAGAGAGAGAGAGAGTGAGGGAGAGAGTATGAGTGAGATTGAGAGAGAGAGAGCGAGAGAGAAAGAGACTCCTCATTGTGCCGAACTTGCAGAAAAATACCGTTTGTCTTGTGGTTTGTATAAGAACAGGACAGGGCGCTTTTTTTTTTTTGGACACACAGGGACATCTCAGTTCTGTGCTAACACGCCCTTCCAATGTGTATTTTTAGTTCAGCCTCTTCTTGGATTTCAAAGCCTCTCCACTTCCCAAAGATAACACACACACACACACACACACACACACACACACACACACACGCACACTAAGGAGAGATGACAAGGTATGAAATAGTGCAGGTTGATGAATGGAGTGTTTGAAGAGACGGGGTTGAATCAGGAGTAACTGAGCAGATGATGAGAGAGCGTTAGGGTTAGAGGGACACCGTCGGCGTAATCATGGAAAGCAGCGCTGTGATTCGGGATCGTGACCGAACTTCACCTCACAAACCACAAAACTCTCACATAACACCAGTCTGAATATCAGAAAGGGAATTAGACTCTGATCTACACGCATTACATTAGATCTGGAGAATTCCTGGAGAGCGAGCTGTGCGGCTGTGCGCGCTACACATTCTCTCTGTGCTGCGTCTCAGCAAATACACTGTGGAAAAGGCTTGGGTGTACACACAATAGGCTTGTAGATCACTGGAACACACACACACACACATACATCACGCACACACATACATCACGCACACACACATACACATACGCAAACACACACATGCACACACACAAACACACACATACACATTAACTCTTTCAAACTTTTATAGGTGGTCGCTTCTGCCTCATACTTTCTTTCTTTCTTTTTCATTTTCTCTCCTTTACTTCTGTTTCCTTCTTTCTGTCCTTCTTTCTTTCGTGCTATCATTTGCTTCTTTACCTGTTCTTCCATTTTCTTCACTTTTCTTATTCCCTTCCATCCTCCACCCCTTTCTTTCTTTCTTTCTTTCTTTCTTTCCATTTGCTTCTTTACCTGTTCTTCCATTTTCTTCACTTTTCTTCTTATTCCCTTCCATCCTCCACCCCTTTCTTTCTTTCTTTCTTTCTTTCTTTCCATTTGCTTCTTTACCTGTTCTTCCATTTTCTTCACTTTTCTTCTTATTCCCTTCCATCCTCCACCCCTTTCTTTCTTTCTTTCTTTCCATTTGCTTCTTTACTTTTCTTAAATTTATCTTTTTCCTTCCCTTACACTCTCCCTCCCTCCCACCCTCCCTTTCTTTCTCTTTCTTTCCATTTTTCCTCACTTTTCTTTTTATTCCCTTCCATCCTCCACCCCGTTCTTTCTTTCCATTTGCGTCTTCACCTTTTTTTCTTCTTTTCTTCCTTTAGCTTCCCTTCCACTCTCCCTCCATCCCTCCCTCCCTCACTTACTTTTGTTCTTTCCTTCCATTTGGCTTCTTTACATTTTTTCTTACATTTTCCGAATTTTTCTTCTTTTTTCTTTCCCTCCATTTCTTTCTTTCTATTTTCTCGGCATTACTTTTGTTCTCGTACATTTTTCTACACTTTGTTTCTTTCTTCTTCCTTGTTGTCTTTCTTTCCAATTTGTCAGAAACATAACAGAAACGAATACAAATCAATATACACTATATGAAATAATGCAAAAGTACTAAACTAATAATCATTTAAAAACCCAGTCTTTGGTCTTCAGTTCTGGTTTGAGGTATAGGTTTTGTCCAGGATTTGTTTTTATTCTGGAGCTGACGCAGTGAGGCTGCTCTCCGTTTGTGTTAGGGTCACATTGTTACACACTCCTGCTCATAGAGCCTGTGTATTGTCTTGACTATGACACCATTTTATCTCATCTTCAGTCCTGTAAATATGTTAACACCTCTGAAGTAAACATGAAGTGTAATATCCCCGGTGGCCGTTTCCTCTGTTTGCGGCTGCAGCAGTATTTAGGCTTTCTGACTGGAGTTTCTGCTCGTGCTGTTTTGCAGCCGGTGGCGCCTGAGGAGGAGACGTGTCAGCTCGTGTGGCTTGGGTGTTAAATGAACTCCCCTGAGGTAACGACAGGCGAGCTACTGCTCTTACGGTCCGCATTCCAGCACGCCTGCGTCTGACATCGACACACACCCTACCCTTGCTCTGACTGGCTGTGCTTTAGAGGCCCTGCCCCTCGGATCTGGTTCCATCGTTAGGCACTTTAGCAGCGTGCTGGTGTTTGCACTGATAACTCAGGAAGGTCACGGTCGGTTAAATTAGCCGATTTTGCACACTGATCACTATTCTGATCATATTTACACTCTTGAAAGATTCTATTCTCGTTCGGTGTCCTTCAGTGCATCTAATTTTATAAACAGCTCTCCCGTTCCAGCATTCGAATTTGATTGAACAGACATTAGTGCTTAAAGCACCACAGACCAGAGGTGTAGGTGTACAGTAGGTATACAGCAGGTGTAGGTTTGAACCCTCCTGAAATATAGCATGAAATATAGCTGCTTTGGTGAGAAACAAAATAAACCAATCCGGATCTATTTCCTGATAGCTAGACTTTGAGCACATCGAGATAACAGCCAATGATGTAGGGGGCAGTGGTGGCTTGGCGGTTAAGGCTCTGGGTTACTGATCGGAAGGTGCCAAGCTTCCACTGTTGGGCCCTTGAGCAAGGCCCTTAACCCTCTAGGGGCACTGTATCATGGCTGACCCGGCGCTCTGTCCCCAGCTTCCTAACATGCTGGGGTATGCGAAAAGAAGAATTTCATTGCTTAAAGACGTTTACGGCAGTGTTATTAATATGACAAGACTCGTTGACCAAATTCTTTGCCATCATCACTTCTCTTACTGTCTGACATCCACCCAAAAAGCATGACTGTACAGGTTTCACAGTATTTACTGTTCTTCCTCACCCCCAACACCCCCTACCCCCCTTTACCCACCAGGAAACAATGCTAATAGCTAGTTATATTAATTATAGGAAACATTTTCACCATCACTTCACCTGTACTAAAATTAAAATGTGTTAATAATAATGCTAACCACAGGGTCTGCATTCCTAGGATGGTTAAAAATAGCTATTAGATCCATGTGCAGGGGCAGAACGCACGGGATAATGAAACACACAGCAAAAGCACACTGGCCACACAGATTGCCCTTTGAGCTGAAGCAGCATTCTGTTAGCTTAAACACCGTGATTTCACCATATGACGGAATGGAAAGGGCTGTCGCGGGCAGACAGCAGCGGCCCGCGGGACACCGGGAAGGCACACACACACACACGCGAGCTCAAATACTCCTACACAGAGGAGTGGAGATCAAAGAAAGAGCTGGCTGCAGAGTAAAGGATGGCTTTGGTAACCCTTTCCGTTTATAAAGGGAAGAGATTGTGCTGGGGTAGCGTTAAAAACTTTATCAGATTATCCCATCAGAAGCTCTTTTTGATCTGAGAGCAAAACATCACAGAAGAAGATTAGGAATGATTATAGGATAACTGTCCCCTCCCCCCTCCCCCCCACCTTCTCCAAAGAATGTATTAGTTATTAAAGATACAGCATGTGTGGCAGCCTGGGAAAACCCACCAGATGTTGCTGTGGCTGAATTCTGGCAAACAGCCAAAAATGACCCAGATCAGTTTTTTTTCTGCTTATAACTGTAGACTTTGACCCCTCTGCTCTTAGAAATGACGTGGAAATCGTTTTTTATGAACTCTCTAATCGTGCTAAGGCTTTCTGTAAAAACTGGGTAGGGATCCAGTTTGGCGAACACGCTAGTAACCTTGCTAGTTAAGTGTGCTTTCAAGATCGTCGAGCTGTGTTCGAGTATTAAGAGAGTTACTTGCACTAGACAAATGCTCATAAGCCTGATCAACTCAGTTTGTAATCAGTCAGACACCGACGGACAAAATATCTCCGATACTTGTCATGCTGTCATCATCAAAACGGAGAAGAGCACATGCACATACAATACAGATAAGGATAATATGCAAAGTCTTTAAATGTTTGAATCACATCATAAAAATGATGGGAAATTTAGCCAACAGAACAGAATTCAATAAGTTCATCAACAAATATTTCTCTGGTAGTGTTAGCATGAACAGAGCTCAGTTAAAATGCGAATGAGTTTTACCTCAGGTGCTGAGCCGAATGATGCTGATGATCATAGTGATTCCACCCATTCCCATTCTAAACTCATTCATAAAGCATTTAACATACACTTTATAGCCAAAACGTTTGTGGAAACCTCAACATCACATCGATATGTGCTTTCATTGAACATCCCATTCCAGATTTAGTCCCCCTTTGCATTTATAATAAGCTCCACTCTTCTGGGAAGGCTTTCTAATAGATTTTAGCATGTGGCTTTGGGGATTTGTGTTCATTCAGCCAGAAAAGCATTAGTGATGTCAGGCACTGATCTCAGGCGAGGAGGTCTGGGGTGCAGCATCTGCGTTTCAGTTCATTCCCAAAGCTGTTCAGTGCGGTTGAGGTCAGGGCTCTGTATAGTCCACTTGAGTTCCTCGACTGTTCCTGTTCCTCGCATTGTGGAACAGGTTTAGGCTTCTTAGTTCCAGTGATACACACAAAGACATCCTATACAATTGTGTGCATCCAACTTTGTGGAAACAGTTAGGGGAAGACCCACATATGGGTGAGATGGTCAGGTGTCCACAGACTTTTTATATCTATTATTGAGTTCTTATAGCTATTAGCTTGCTTGACTGGTCACAAGTTGGACTGGTTTAATCTAAACCTCTAGAACACAAAAAACACATATAAAAGGTGTCTTCACATGTGGTCTGAATACTCGAGTCTGCACTCAGGACCAAGTCTAGGCTCGTTCGGGGGCGGGGATCATAAAATGGGAAATGATTGTGGGAAATCCTTCAAAATCCTGGCTCAATTGTGCGCTCGTGCTTTGGTTGAAGTGAACCGCAGAGCACTATTTTCCAGAGGGCCAGGGATCAGTCCTCTGGACTGCTTGAAAACAGCATTCACAATTCTCCAATCGTGCCAAACTCAGGATTCAAAGGGTTCCGAGTCCGGAAAAAGTGTCGAAAGCTGTACGGCTCTAATATTCATGTTCATGAATCAATGTTTATGAAATAAATCTGTACCGTTGGGGTCTGTGAAATTTATTTGACTGATCCCTGGCTACAAAAGCAGTTTGAGAACCTTTGTTTTAGACAATCAGCATGTCTTTAAATACACTTTGCTCCCGTTTGACTTTTGGAGGTAACCAGTCGTTAAAACGCCAGAAATTTACTTCTGGTTGAGAAACATTTCAGTTTCAGAAAACCCGTTGTTTTTACAACTTAACATAGTAGAAAATGTCAGATTTCCCCCCATGAGAAGGGTTCTACTAGACCCTCACACATGTGAAATCATCAAACATTTCATCTGCGTCCGTGTTCTCACTATCCTGCGCAGTACGTGATATCTTTTCAAGCACACAAGATATCCATTTTCTCCAGAGTCCAGGAATTCCAGATATGTGAAATACGTATCGTTTTGAGCAGCCGAGTCAAGACTACATCAAAAGCCATCAAGAGTAAGAGGTATGCGTAGACACGCTCGCTTTCTGTATGCTTTTTGAGATGGATGATGTTATAGAGAAGACAGCCAACATACCAACTACAAAAGCTGTCCAGAATGTGAAAACACACTCGCATTCATTTCAAGACAAACCTTTTGAGGTAAAATGCTGTAGCCAATTAGCTCGGCTTTCATTTTTTGGCACAGAGAGCACCATAACTCAGATTTTGGCAAGCGTGAAGTAATAATGTCATGGAATTAATGAGGCCACTCAGTCTGACCTCGTATTAGCTGTGGAAACTTTAGGGGTGTTTTTTCGCAGTACTGTAGAGTAGAGTCCAGCGTCATGAAATCTGGCCAAGAGCAGGCCAATAGTTGGAAGAAAATCCAGACGCGTACTTGTGTTTGCTGGACAGAGCTTCCCGACTATCAGCCCAAACAAAAGGGTCGGTGATGTCAGTGTGCATACTGAGCTGAAGGTTACTCATAATGTCGTTAATTGCTGGGAACTCGGAAGAAAACCAGGAAGGAACCCCTCAGGCTCCCACCCCCTCGTACGATAAACAAGTTCACGCCTCAGTAAGGCACGGCAAAGCAACAAAACATTGTTTCCCAAAACACTGTCTTGCTGGACTCCTGCAAACTCACTCGCATTGGGTCTGACGTATTTATCAAACTGGATAGAAATTTATGAATAAATACTTTGCAGGAGCATTTACACAAGAAATGTGGTATGAATCCAGTTCATTCAGAAAAACATTTATAACTTACAATAGCTTCTGGGTTTATGGAAATTTAAATATAAGGGAACTCACTAATAGGAACCTCGATTGACCGATTGATGAGTGACTGCAAATTTTATGCATGGGTTATACTGACAAGTTTATTCAATTACAGACACATATTTAGAGAAAGTTTTTGTGTCAATTCATATGAATGGCTTGAATGAAAGAAAGCAATCCATAACAAATCCAGAAAGTAAAACTAGCCAACTGGGCGGCTGTGGCTCAGGTGGTAGAGCGGGTTGTCCACTAATCGTAGGGTTGGCGGTTCAATTCCTCGCCCACATAACTCCACATGCCGAAGTGTCTTTGGGCAAGACACTGAACCAAGTTGCTCCCGATGGCAAGTTAGCGCCTTGCATGGCTACCATTGCATGCTACCATGGCATACCATGGCAATGATACTATTGATGTGTGAGTGTGTGTGTGAATGAGAGCCAGTGTAAAGTGCTATATAAGTGCAGACCATTTACCATTCGGTCAAGACAAAAAAAAATGGCAACCTATACAAGGAGGAAGTGTTAGTGTGGATCTATAGTAGCTGATGGCTGAGCTGCATTATTGGAAAATTTAGCATACGCCACACTTAAGAGGTACTCTTTCGCTATGTAATTTTGTCATTTCCCCCCCATTTTCTCCCCGATTTGGTCTTGCCAATTCCCTCCCACTAGCTAACTATCGCACAACAACTACCAACCAGGGAGGGTAAACCAGGGGTGGGGCAAACGTGCTTCCTCAGAGACATCCTCTACATTGCATTTATGAGCTCACAGATGCCCACGATTGCCCAGTGGCCACTGATTGACAGGGAGAGAGTAAGAGTCATCCCTCACACCCAGAGTACAGCCAAATTTTCTCTCTTAACTCCACAGTCCTGGATAGCTGTCTGATCCTCATGATTTGAACTTGCAATCTCCTGACAACAGAGCAGACACTTTTCAGTTTCAGTCCTGTCGTTTCATTGCCTCTGTGAGCTTTTTGCCCTACCAAGGTTTGTTGGCATCACTATATGTAAGTCATCTGTGCCATGAATGCACTTGACTGGCGTTCATCAATCTAAGGGAGTACGAATAAAATCAGTGTTACCGAAACAGGCACTTTGCTTTAGGTCTTGCGAAAACATTCACACACATTCGACTTCCCTAACTGATCGATAAATAAGACCCAGTGTCTCATAAACTCACTGAAAACTGGACACTTCTTCCCAAGCTGGTGCCAAAATAAAGGAACGCCGTCTTGAACAAGAGAACAAACAGTGTGCTATCTGGCAGGACCCGGCGAACATCATCTGTCTTCTAGTGAGGAGAAAAATCGTTAATCCACACAGAAGCGAGGGCCGGGAAGCAGCTGCATGCTGTCTGAGAGCCTGTCTGACATTCCCAGAGCCCCGAGCACACACTCTCCTCCAAGAGTACAGATTTATACAGAGACACTTAAGAAGGGAAAAACACTGCCCTGTGCGCTAGAGTTTGACAAAGCACTCTGGGGAGGTCCAAACGGGTCATTTACACAAATGAGTCTGCAAATGGTCAGTAAAAAAGATGAGCATTGTTCTGGCAAATGCGCTTCCTTTTAAAGTGAAGTTCTAATCTCATATGTGGACATCTCAATATGTGATGACGTACCCATGTGTAGAAAGATCTCCTGACGCACCCAGATATAGAAACAAACAATGCAAAAACTTGTCTGAATTATCAGTTAATGTAGGGAAAGAATGAAATGAAATCCAGCTGCCTTTGCACTCCTCCTTGGGTGAGGTCAACAGAGGACTTGTGTTACTGCTGCTGGGCAAAAGACTAGGCCGTGGAGACGAAATGCTCGGAATAGACAAGTCTCATGTTCCAGGAGGGAAAACACATGACCCTGAAGATGTCCTTAGTGCTCAGATTATTCCAGGTTTCTAGTAACATGCAGCATTTACTCCATGTACCTGAGTAACATTATTAAAGCATAATTATAATTAATTGGGGCATTTCTTAATTTTACTCAAGTCCTTTCCGTTTTAGTACACGTTTCTCTCTAATTTGATCATCTACCAATTTCCACCACCAGCCAGCTCACCCCTATTGTTCAACAGCTACCAACTGGGCTAGGTTAATACATGCTTCCTACATGTGTGAAGCCAACCATCTGCATGTTTCCAAACTGCTGCTCATGCTGTGTCACAGGGCAGCGTAACACACTCGGAGGAAATCACTATCCGCCCTCTTCCTCATACATGACCTCATAGAATGCCCAGAATTGGCCTGTGATTGACCGTGAATAAAGACTCCTCACCACGGGTGACTGTGGCATTACCGGGTTCAAATCTCCAAGACCAGGGGTGTCCAATCTTATCCGCAAAGGGCCGGTGTGGTGTGGGTTCAGGTTTTCATTCCAACCAAGCAGGAGCCACACCTGATTCCACCTGTTTAATCAGCTGATCTTGGCTTTCAGTCGACCCAGGTGTGGCTTCTGCTTGGTTGGAATGAAAACCTGCACCCGGATAAGATTGGACACCCCTGTCCAAGAGCATCCTAATGAACATGACGTGCACAATGTTATATCCCTATGCAGTGAGTACACATACACATGTAGTGAATCTGAATCCCATTGTAACTGTGTGTCAAGAAGATACGTTGGCAGATTACTGTTGGTAAATCAGTAAGCAGGTCAAAATATCTGGTTACCACTATATCATACTAAACCTACTTGACCACGGGGACAAAGAAAAAAAACTGTTCTCGGACACACCTGCTTCTCATGAGCTAGTGATTTGTCCGACCCGGAAATTATGATATTGCCTCCTCAAAAGCAACCGCAACCGTTCCATGTTCTCCCCGTGCTTCGGGGGTTTCCTCTGGGTACTCCGGTTTCCTCCCCCAGTCCAAAGACACGCGTTGTAGGCTGACTGGCATTTCCAAATTGTCCTTAGTGTGTGAATGTGTGTGTGATTGTGCCCTATGATGAGTTGGCACCCCGTCCAGGGTGTCCCCCGCCCTGTGCCCCGAGTTCCCTGGGACAGGCTCCAGGCTCCCCCACAACCCTGTGTGGAAAATGGATGGATGGACTTCTAGTTGAACATGGTTTTTTGCTCCCTAAAATCTCATGACAAAGTTTTAGGCCGTGGGGATGGAACTGGTGGATTCATACAATGCCAGCGACTTTGGATTATGGCAGCGTACTGAGTTAAAAAAAACCACATATGCACTAGAGGATCAGCCTCATAGATAACTATTTTTAAAGTTACCTTTACTGTTCCTCTCTGGAGACTGCTGTACTGATGGAAAGCTTTGACTCTTTCCTTAATACTCGAGCATGTGATTCACGTTGCCACGCAGAAGCCCTGACCAGCAAACTTCCTCTTCGGGACATTTTTTTCTGCCACGCTGACAGACAGGAAACACACAGTCACTTCCAGAGACCGGGTCTCTGCAGGAAATGTCTCAGGTGAAGTCTCAATAAAACATTACGATACTACTGGACAGAATTGTGTTATGATTGTAAACCAGTTGGGTAATCACGAGTGCTTCATTTCTACAAAGCTTTCCGGAGAATACTATGGATCTGTTTTCTCCCCAAGCCATACAGTATGTTTAAATCAAAGCGTGGTTAGACCACTAATCACAGGCTGGGATTCTGGAACGTGTACCTGGTTTTTTTTTTGTTCACGTAAATGCTGACCCAGCCTAAAAATGCTATCAGAGCTGCCTCAAAATAGTTCACTCAGTAAAAGCCTTTTAATGACTGGAGAAGATAATGAATGCTATTTGGACTCAAATTATACATAGAGAAATTCCAAAAACTGCACAAGCCCATAAGTCAACATCTGACTAGTTGGCATTTCTCACAATTTATCTAACAAATATAAACCAACTTCACAAAAATATGCATTTCGTCTGCACTTTGGAAGCCCAAATAAGGACAGAAAAGGCATTATTCCGAAGTAACGGCTTTGAAACTGGCATCGGCTCGACTCGAAAGACTTGGGCTGTGAAAGTAAAGCTATAAAAAACAAAAACAAAGCAGTGCTGTGATTGAGTTTTATCCCTTGCCAAAAAATTCATTCCCAGTGATAATACAACAGCGCCCGTATCAACATGGCAGCGCTTCTGAACAAAAATTCCTCTGTCAATAGAAACACATGGTTTAAACCTCGGAAACAAAGACGACGTCAGAGTGCAGACTGTAAAGTGCCCTGAAGCGACACACCGCACCTATCAGCGTCTAGTCTTCTGACTGATGCAAATCTGCAGCACAGAAGGTCAACATTCCTGTAGATATTCCAACGAAAAACGGTCGTAGGTGATTTTTTGGAGCTGGAATTTGAGTGTGCGTGCAGACCTGTGTAAAGTTTGAAGCAGGGATCTGATTATAGCCCTCTGGTTAATACACGCTTGCAGCCCACTCTCTGCAAAAAAAAAAAAGCAATGAGATTTGGACCATCTGAGAAGGAGTGGGAGAGAGGGAGAGATAGAGAGAGAAAAATGTGAGATGCCATGCAGGATGATTTTGTATTCTCTCCTTAAAATACCTAGCTAATTTCTACTGATAGCTATAATACATTTCACTAACTTCTCTAAAGAACAGAACCTAAGACTTCGATACAGTACATCGGCCCAATGGTAACCAAAATTCACAGGAACGACAACCGTGGTTTGGTTGGATTTCACATGAACTTGTAGGGGGATCCAGTTTTTCAGGAGAAACCAGAACCTGACATGGAAAATGAACATGAAATGGTACTTATTTAAATGTATTCATATGTTTATTCCCCCCTCTCCCCCTCCCCCTCCAAAGCAGCTCACAGGTACGGTTGAACAAAGCAACACTGGCTCGGATTCGAACTTTCCACTAGTGCGGACTGAACCTTGTTCTTATTTTTATTCTCTCTTCAGTATTGTACGGCACATCTGTGGTGTAGTCCTGACCCATGTGTGACATGCGAAAAGCATTTGAAGTTCTTTGTAACAGTGAAGAGGAAACGCCTCTGTGGTTAAAGTCCAGTAGTCCCATTGTAACAATTGTGGTTTTCTCACACAAGAGAAATGAGATTTTTCCTTTTTTCATTTAGACTGTTCGTTGTTTGCGTAGACGGTACAGACTGTATCAGTAGAAATTAAAAAAATGATATAATATAGATGAGATATTAAATATATCAGACTACACATTAAGCCACACAAAAATAATATGGATCTGTTTTCTTCCTCAGCCTCACAGCTCCAGGGTCCAGGGTTCAATCCTGAGCTTAGCTCGGGGCATGTTTAGCATGTTTTCAACATAGTAGCTTTCCGATTTTATCCTTAACTCCTTGTTGCTCCAACAAAATCCCAGAAGCAAACGAAATAAATGAAAATAATTAACTACTGAAGTAAAATACTATCAATATAAACAGAATTCACAAAAGTAAAGGCTGGGGCTGATTTCATTCTAGCCCAGCCTGTAGATTCACGTGATTGATTTATATCAAACACAAATGGTGTACGCACTGTAGTTTTATTCCCATGATGAGACGTCGTACAAGGTTCAACCATAATGTTTTTATATAGTAACGTCAAGTTACTGATAAGTTAGTTAGTATAATTTTTTTAGTCCTCACATTCAATATCATGGCCAGCCATCTCTACATATCACTTAAATTCATTCATTCATCTTCATTAACCTCTTTATCCTGCTCAGGTTTACGGTGGATCCGAAACCTAACCCAGGAACACTGGGCATGAGGTGGGAATACACCCTGGATGGGACCCCAGTCTAGCACAGGGCACCATGAGGACACATTCACACCTAGAGTCAAGTCACTAATTACCCTACTGGCATGTTTTTTTGGGAGGTGGGAAGAAACCAGAGAACCCAGAGGAAACTCCACACACACTGTAGAGTGTCGATAAAATGATTAACGAGAGTTGCATTCAAAGAAACAAGCATTCGGGACCGGAAGTCAGTTTTCCAGTTGCCTTTTCTCAGGAACATAATACTTTTATCCCGAGGTCATGGCATAAACTATCCCATCCATTTTCCATACCTCTTATCCTACACTGGGTCACAGAGGAGCCTGGATCCTATCCCAGGGAACTTGGGGCACAAGGCAGGGGACACGGGGACACCCTGGACGGGGTTACAACCCATCGCAGGGAACAATCACAACGCACACACACTCACACACCACAGACAATTTGGGATTGCCAATCAACGTGTCTTGTGACTGGGATAGGAAACCGGAGAACCAGGAGGAAACCCCGGAGCACAGGGAGGAGTTGGGATTCGAACCCCCAACCCCGGAGTGCAAGGCAAGCTTGCTAAAAAAAAAAAATCCACCAATCAGCCACTCCGTAACATCTGTATTTCTGTAACACTGACTGACCAACCTCATGGTTACGGAAACAAATAGCTGATTTGCTCTTACATTTTTTAACTTTGTTGTTTATTTAATCTAAAAATGATCGAAATATTTCCGTTTCCCATGAGGTGGAGTGATTTCTGGGCACTGTATGAGCAAAACCTCAAAAGGATATCTACCGTGTATCGTGAGAATGTATTTCAGTATCGCAGTATCGCGATATGATTTGATTTTTTACCACGAAATCGTTTGGATTTCCGTATTAATATCCAGCTGCAAGGCAGAATACTGACTGAAAAAGTCTTCCAAGATTGGAATTAGCATTACACACTGAAATGATTTGATACAGACTAGTTATTATAAGTCAGATGTTTTCGAGCAGAACACGAAAACAGGTAATGAAGTGTCTGAGCCGCAGTACAGTAACCGACAGTACAGACGGACACGTGAAGAAATGGAGAAAACAGACAAGTCTTTTAAAAACCGTGAATGAAATACTACTTACTTTATCGCTGCTTTTCACGTGAGAATCTCAGCCTCGGTGAAAATCCGTCCGTGTCAGTGAGTAGAAAATACTCACGCGGAACAGTGCGTCTTGCGCGCGGCTAGTGCGCACCGAGCTGCAGGCACGCGCCTGTCACCGCCTCGAGCCTGGTTTATTTATTGTTATTTTTTGAACGCTGAGACGTGAGCGCGCGACGCAACGCTCATTCACCAGATTAGTGTGACTTGGCATCAAAAAAAAAAACAAAACCAGGATATTACACCCGAGGAGGAGTCATGAGGAGAAAAGCTAACATGGTTCTGTTTTTTTTTTTTTTTTTTTTCTTATGACACAGTTCCACACAGTTCAAAATACGCACGTGAAATGTCTGATTTGTGATGCTGCGCGCATGTCACTGTAAAAAAGAAAAAAGAAAGAAAGAAAGAAGAAGAAGCAGAAAAAGCACAAAATAGGTCGACTAGCACGCGCCTGTTATAATGAGCCCTTCCTCGCGCGCGCTGAATGCACATTTTTGGGCGCGTGCACATCATGCCAGAACTAGCAATATGAATAACGCTTGTTAGAACGCATTATATCACTCTGCATTTCATGGGGAAATAAATAAACAAATAGATAAATAAAAGTTGGACAAAAAGTCATTTCTTGGGAAGTTCTGAGTGGTGATAACAGGCATATTTCATATGTAAAAGGCTCCACCTGGTGGTTCGCTTCTGTAATACAAGTAACGTTTTGAAGAAAGTACTGTACATGGTCTGTGTTAGCATGTGAAATACACTTGTTTGCCAGTTTATTAAGTACACATATTCGTTTTCCATTCATTTTCCATACCGCTTATACTACACGGGAGCCTGTATCCTATCCCAGTGAGCTCGGGGCACGAGGACAGGGTGCCAACCAGTCACCGGGCACAATTGCACACACATTCCAACACTACGGACAATTTGAAAATTGTCAGTGCCAACCCTTTGGACTAGGGGAGGATACTGGACTACCTGTAGGAAAGCCACAATGCATGGAGAGAACATGCAAGCTCCACATACACAGGGGAGAGGCAGGATTCGAACCCCCAATCACAGAGATAAGAGACAAACGTGCTAAAAGACGACAAACGAGCCAGTGTGCCCCTCGGTACATATATTCTGTCCATCTAACACACCCATATGTGCTTGTTAAACATCTCATTCCATATTTGTTTCCCCTTTGCTGTTATAATAACTGCCATTCTTCTGGGAAGGCTTTCCACTAGTTTTTGAAGCGTGGCTGTGGGGATTTGTGTTCATTCAGCTACAAGAGCAATAGTGAGGTCAGGCACTGATTTAGGGTGAGGAAGCCTGGGGCGCAGTTGGTGTTCCTGTTCACCCTGAAGGTGTTCAGTGAGGTTGAGGTCAGGGCTCTGTGCAGGACACTCGAGTTCTTCTAGACCAGCCTTGGCAAACCATGTCTTCATGGAACTCGCTATGTGTACAGGGGCATCGTCATGCTGGAACAGGTTTGGGCCTCTTAGTTCCAGTGAAGGGAAATTCTTACTGCTACCAAATGCGAAGACATTCTACATAACTGTGTATTTCAAACTTTGTGGCGACAATTTGTGTCACAAATTTTTAGCCGACGTGTTCAGTAGATCTAAAGGTTTCCCCATCATAAAAGATAAAAATATAGGAGTTTAAGAAACCATACCTACCAAAGAATGCCTGGAGAACCGTTGAAACCCCCTTGCAGGTTTTCTTTCTTTCTTTCTTTCTTTCTTTCTTTTTGAAGAATCTACTTCTAGTACTTACCCAGCTGTTTATCTACAAAGATAAACCCTTTGGATTAGCTATGAATTAGAAAACAGTTTGTAGGATTCTTTTTTACCTCTTCTGTGGTGGTGGTGATTATCATTTTAATTTTCCATTTTAACGTACTTCATATTTACATGTCAGACAACAGATTTCGAAATTGAAGAGCTTACTGTAATGATGCTGAATTATAGAAAGCTAGAGAGTATAAAATATTTTTGTGAGAAGTCAGACCTAATGCTGACCTACCCCCTATTTCTCACAGACAGAAGTGGATTATGGGTATTCTTTATCCTCTAAGGTACATCATTCGAGCTCTAAGCTATTCATTGCTAGATGCATGAGCACACTTGATATTCTGATATATGAGTTACTTCTGCACTACTCTTATATACTACCCTAAATATTGCTCTCCACAACTTTATACTCATGTCTCACCCTTGCTTCAGTACTCCACCTGATTTATTCCTGGGTGTAAAGTAAACGTACACATAATGACATTCCTGTTGCTCTGTAGGTGCTAATATTTAAAGGAGTCACGGAATACACACATCTCTGGCTTTGTATGTACTTTGGCATTCACAGAATTTGAGCTCGAGTCTGAGCCGCCCATGTCGCACCCTTGCTTCAGTGGATAATTGCACTTGGATATTGTACCTATGAACCGCTGCTGTAATCATAAAGGCGATGACGCTCAACTTGAACATCCTTTCAACATTTTCAATACTGTTTGTGTTTATAGTACACAACTGCAAACTGTAACCTACAATCCGGTGTAACACAGAAGGGGATGGGTTCCCTGTACGCTTTCTTCTTCATGACGTCTCAGGGAGTTTTTCCCTTGCCACTTGCTCATCAGTGATCTTAAATCGACATGCAGATTTCTGCAAAGCTGCCTTGGAACAATTGTGTATACAAATAAATTCCTGTTCAAAGATGTTGCTGAGTTGCCATAGTTACCAGATGCTCTTTCAAGGTGTCTGGAAAAAAAATTCAAAACATGCACGAGGCAGCATCATTAAAGGACAGGAGAACAAATTCATTATTAAATCCTAAAACAGCACACTAATGTATTAACGAGTATGTAATAAACTAATATTAGCCACATATGCTTATGATTAGTGAGGTAGTATGAGCTTTTTCCAGGTAATATATATATTTTTTTTGATGTGACAAACGAACCTGTCTGCGCGTGCGCGCGCAGCATCTTCTGTCTCTCACGCCCATAATTCAGCGTTCCACTGGCACGAGCTGGTGCATCTTGCGCTGTTCTTCGCGTGACCGGTCCGCATCCTCCCATCTTCCATCAAGCACTGAACGACGCAGTGAAGATGCTGCTGCTCGCACTGAGTCTCGGCCTGGTTAGCGTTAATGGACTCCTTCCTGAAACTTGGACAGCTCCCGGTGAGGATTTACAGTCGCACGCGCCCACAGAGGCGAACATAGGACAAAACCCGACTGTGCTGAGCGACTTGTTCAGGGAGGTGAAGAAACTGGTGGAAGACACGCAGCACCAACTGGAGGATGCTGAGCATCAGGTATCGCCCACGTCGTGCATTAAGTCTAGACTAGTCGCTTTGACGCAAATAAATAAATAAATAAATAAATAAATAAGGAAAGACAAAAAATCCGGCTGCAGACTTTAGACAATTTTATTTGGCTTCATACTTTAGATTTTCACTGAAATGGGTGTCTATGGATATATGCACGGGTACTAAATTGTACCATTCCTTGTCACTGGGGTGGCATCATCTCCTCAAGCTATTAAAGCTTTACTTTAAAAACTAATAATGGATCATAAGTGTCAATCAATTTTAAAAGATAGCCACATTTCCAGGTGAAAGATACATAAATAAAGGGATACAAGATAAGGGTACCAGCCCAGTGACCCAGGGACAAGAGAACGAGAGTCATGCCTCTATCAAATTTCTAAATATTCTGATCATAAAGGTGTTCCAGACATTATCCCAATCAGACTCTTTTTTTTTTTTTAATACTATACTGCTGTCGCTCTTAGTATACTAAGAGAGATCTAACACTAATGCACTCGGAACACAGGGGTACTAAACTGCATCTTTCCTTGTTGATGGGGCGGTAGCATCAAGGGTCTCAAGCATCAACATCTACTATAGATCTTTTACTCTGAACAGTGCATGAAGTGTACTCCAGAAGGTAATTAACTGTAAGATTAACTATATTCATATTTTACGGTGGAAGATGCGTGTTAAAGTTAGAAAAGATAAGGAAAGGTATAGTTTTCGTACCCATTTTTTCCCCCCCTGTAGAGTATCGCTTGTCCTTTTAGTAACGAGGCCAACTCTCTGCAAGCTTCATTTGCCAGGTTATGCGAAACATCAGGGACAAGATGGCGGCGTATTTTATGACTTAACACGTTCTTACTATAAAACTGTTCAAGCTTATCTAATACTGACCCAGAAACATCGTCAGTGTTTATATGTGTATCGTATACAGTTATATACGACATCCAGGTTTTTAGGCATGGGGTACTACGAGCACACTAAAGGGTGGAACTAACTGTTTATCTTTTGAAATTGCATTTGCAGAAAATTCGATTTGTTTCTTGGTGTACAGTAAATGTGCACATTATGACATTCCTGTACTGGCTGCGCTGTAGGCGCTAATATTTAAGGGAGTCATGGAACGCACACGTCTCAGGTTTTGCGTGTGCAATGGCATTCACCAAATTTGAGCTCAAGGATGAGTAGCGATCTCGCCACGAAAAAATGTTTGATTCACGTTGCTAGCATCAGATCATGTATGTGGACTATGTTACTGTTACTGGTTCCTGTAATACTGTATTTAAGCAGTGGGTGATAACCGTTACTCGTCGTAAACGCTTCACAGATGGACAACGAGAGCGCAAGATCCATCCAGCCCATCCATAACGTCACCTCAAATTACAGCTATGAAAGCAGCACGGAGATCGTTACCGGAAATCGATCCATCCCTGCTGCTGAGGCGATCGATAAGGTAAGACTGGCGTGGAGGTCATTTCGAGATGTTTGACATGATTGCAGTGCCGTACAAGTGATCTGAAGAACAGGATAACGGAACAGCTTTTAGTTGAGATATCAGTCATCAACACCATGTGCATTAGTCTTTGAATGTCCTTCTTGCACAATTTTTGTCTAAACGTACGTGTTCCTGAGCAGTGTGCTTGTGTTTTTAGATACCAGGCAACACAACCGAGGAGGTCCACGTGACCAGAAGCGTTAACCAGTCCAGCGGCAAAGAAACTGACGTCGATCATGTACGTATCTCTACGTACTTCTCTATTACATGAGCCTAATTAGCTCATGTAATATATCTTCAAGACATCTTCAAAGTGTTCCTTAAAGTAAAATTCCACCCTGAAACACCTTAAATGTATTGATACGGAAATATTGATGATGAGTTTAGTGATTCTAGTCCTAGTTTATTGATCGGTGCTCATTTTTGTTAGTCCCGTAAGCAGGGAGACGGTCAACTCAGAATCCTGAACGCTAATCAAGATCACATTAAAGGCATTCATGGGGAATTCTTCCTTTAAGGTTCGTTTAGTATAGTACAGTATGACCAGTTCAGTATATTTTGGTATATGGTAATACTAAGGACTTCTTTAAGCAAACTAGATTCCATCCGATTCTGTTCGTTGTTCTTCAGAAGAACATTAAGCCATAAACTCTGGACCTGTTCAGTCCCTCACGTTCTAGCCAATACTATGTAGTACGGTTTGCACGAATCAATTTCCTAATGCACAGATCCTCTCACGCTGATAAAAAGCCCTATATCTCCTGACTGACTTATAGAGTCAATCAATAATCCCCCCGGCAGACACGAGCAGGATTTTCAGGCTGCTGTATCCCACAGGTGACCGATAAATCAGGATAATGCCATATATCGCTCTAACACCTTCTGATCATCAAGGAAGTGTGTTAAAGTGTATCACATCCGACATAAAGAAGACGACACGAAAGAAAGACAGTTCAGAGCCTCATGGAGTGTACGAGTCTATTGATCATCCGACAGTTAAATGAAATTAAGATGTGAAAGGAATGATATATAAAATACCTAATTCATTTATAAATGAATATAAAATGTATCATATATAGCATGTTTATTTTCTATTTTTGGTCGAGAGTCAGTGGTACTTCCCAGGCAGTTTTCAGAGATTTCAGATATGAATAAATAAAATAATTAATGAATAAAATGATTCATATTAATAATGAGATTACTTGGAAAATATTCCATGATAAGCTATGTTTAGTCCTTTGTCTTTAAATAAAATATTTGCTACAGGAAATCATACGTATCAAGAGAGAGCTAAAGTTTCAAATTGAAAATATATCAGTTAGAATAACATACATATCAATATACATATAAACCCTAAAAAGTTACAATAAACTAAAAGTTTCATCTGTGGTATATGGTATATATGTTGTGTGGAATATTACTGTTTTAAAATAATTTTTTTGTCTTCGACTCCAATATATTTGACAGATAAACTGTGATGTTTCTAATTAGATATAACATGTATATAAAAGTAAATGAACAAATTTATTCTCTAAATAAAAGCACACACCAGTCAGCAATTGGCATTAGAATTAAAATGAAATAATCTTTAGTTACAGACTCATATTCTATATTTCAAGACGTATATTGCTTTTATACTAAGCTTTTTATCCTTCTTCGGTTTCAGTAACTCAAATTAAATTTCAACCAGTTCTTTCAAATGGAGGAAATGAGGAAAACCAAGCCTCCTTTTTGCCCTGAAATATCTTTGTGGTAAAAGAAAAAATGCAGTAAAAAAAAAAAAAAAAAAAAAGGTTATGTTTATCTTAGCCTGTATGGAATCAAAAGCTTTTTGTCTTAATTCTAAAGAATCTGGGTCACTTTCCGTGCGGGTAAATATTGGAGTAGCTCATGTGTCAAACTCATACCCTTTAAAATTCTCAGAACTTCTCTGATCGAAACCACAACTGATTAAAACGTGACTGAAGACGTGGTTTTGAACTAATCCTCTACTGACATACATTACTGACCGTAGTAGCAGTAGTAGTAGGAGGAGGAGTAATAAGTGGACGTTGTAATAGAAATAGAAGGAGTAACACTAGTAACAGTAATAATCGTAATATTAGCAGTAGTAAAACTATTATACAATTATAAATGGTATTAGTAATAGTAATAAAAGCAGTAATCTTAGTAGTGGAAGTAATAATAGTAGTAGTAGTAATTATAGCTGTAGTATAAGTAATCATAATATTATGATGATTACTGTAATAGCAATTGTAGTTAGCAGCAATCGCAATAACAATCAGAAAACTATTAGTAACAGCAATAGTAGTCATCATAATAGTAGTAGTACTTTCGTTACCTTTTTTAAGCTATGAAATTAGATATGTCCCTTAAAAAAGTCAAATAAAGTGAAGCTGTGAGCGCTGCTGTTTCTCATGTTGACGGATTTATCGTGTGTAATCTTTCCCCTTTTTTGTCTCTCAGGAGTGCATTATTGACGAGGACTGTGAGAAGGGTAGATACTGTCTCTACGATGAACACCACTCCGAGTGTATGCCTTGCAAGCAGTCCGATGCGGTAGGAACTTCAGTCTTCCTGTACCAAACTGTGAATCTAACTTCTCACACTGGGCTTCACCCAGATCTGTCATGAAAGTGCTGAAGACCTGCACATTTGAGAGCCTCCACCTTTCTCTCTGATGTAACTGAGACTGCATTGTATCTGCATTGCAGCACAAGCACAAGTGCATTTGGAATTTGATATGAGGGCTTTTTGTTTTTTGTCCCCCTTGTGAGGTTCACATTAAAGTGGATCGCCGGCTAAATCGGCACGCTTTCTTTGTCCCTGTGACTTTACCTGGGACACGGAAAGGACAGCAGAAGCCAGTGATGGACAGGAAACAGCACTAGAATACTGATGTGCTGCTGGCAGCCAGGTTTAATCCAGTGCAGAGGCTTGTTTTGGTCTGCCATGAAATACAGCTGTACAGGCGGGGTCGAGGGTGCTCCAGAGACCAGATGCCGCATTTTTTTTTAATTTTTTTTTTTTCATGTATATGAGGTCTTAAAAAGGAGGCATTCACAGGAAAAATCCTGTGATTTTACATTGATTTTGGTCTTGAATTCAGTGTAAAAGAAGATAAATCCCCAAGCCTTCATGGCTAAAAATCCTTAAAAGCAATATGTAGAACTCTACAAGAGAACTGCAAACTCTCAACTATTGTATAAGTAGCATTAATAGTAATAGGAGACACAGCAGCAGTGTCTAATAGTAGTAGTAGAAATAGTAACAGAAGCAGTAACAATCATAATAGCAGTAATAGTCATAGCAGAAATAGTCCAATTAGAATTAGCATTAGCTACAGCAGTAGAAATAGTACCTGTAGCTATAGTAATAGAAGTAACGGTAATAGTAGCACTAGCAATAGTCATAGTAATAACAGAAGTAGTAGTACCAGCAGTAGTAATAGTTATAGTATTAGCAACAGTTATAGTTATAGAAAAAGCATTAATAATAGCAGAAATAATAATATTAGCTGTAGTAATGGAAGCAGAACAACTAGTAAAATAGTAATAGGTATAGCACAGGTAGAAGTAATAGCAGTCTTAATAGCTGCGGCAGTAATAATAATAACAACAACAGTAGACGTAGTAATTATAGTAGTAATTCTAATAATAGTAATTGTACACGTCTCAATGTACACATACACCATCTTTTGGGTTGGCGGTGTACATAAATATATGTACGGTGTATATAAATATCCCCCATGCCATAATATCGCAGTCCATCACTGGCTAACACTCAGCATTGATCTTTATCCATAACGAGGATGAGACACACAAGAGAAGATGAGAGAGTATGCATGGCTATTGTGTGGCTTTCTATCGCAGACCTGCAGGAAAGATGAGGAGTGCTGCGAGGGCCAGCTGTGTGTGTTGGGTCAGTGCATGAACTCCACTAAAGGAGAAGCAGGAACCATCTGCCAAGAACAAAGCGACTGCGACAGCGATCTGTGCTGTGCATTCCACGAAGGTACCCACTTCCAAAGAGTAGCATTTTATTTCCCAACTACATGAGGTGCTTTCAGATTTTACTGCCATCTTTTATAGATAAGAATATACACATGAATACTCATGAATATACACGTTCCCCCCCCCCCCATTTACAAGCATTATAAGTAATATAACGCTTCCACTGCCATATTTTTACTTGTAGTCATCATCTTTGAATGTGTGAAGCTTAGTGAAGCAAATTCTGCAAATTTCATATGTCCCCGACTACGATTTTTGGCAGGTTTTCTCTTATTTATACACATTTTCCCTTCAGATCTGCTTTTCCCAGTGTGCAGCCCCAAACCCAAAGAACGCGAGCCCTGTCACATCTCCACCAATCACCTGATGGACCTGCTGTCATGGGATTTTGGACGCAGGAGTCCAAAAGAGCATTGCCCCTGCGCTGGGGACCTGCAGTGCCAACATCTGGGGTAAGAAAACCGGACCACCTCAGCTTGCACTCATTTAATAACGTGACTCTTAAATGTCATTCGAATAAACACAACGGTGGCTGCAACCAAATAAAGGCATCACATCTCTGCTTTGATTAATCACCAATCGTCCAGCTGTGATCGCTCAGTGCATGTCTTCTTTATACAAGCTGAGGTTTAATGTGCCGTTTTGCAAACACTGTTACAAGTGAGAGAAAGCCTGCAGTGAAACTGATTGTGGTTTCCTAACAACACCTGACCTGCTGCAACTCATCGTACTTGTAAATTGCCTTTATGGTGTTAAACCACAGCTCTGTTCAGTTCTCAAATCCGATTCATCTAAAGGAAGGTGTGATACAGCGGCTCTGATAGTAGTGCTGGCTGTAATTTCAAATCACAGGATTAGATCAATATTATTATTTCTGTAGTAATGGTTCATTCACAGGGACTTGTACGATGACTAATAACAAATGTATTAAAAACGTAAAATGTTCTTAGTTAAACACGTTTAATGATAATAATAATAATAACTTTTGAAATGAAATGGAAGGAGTCTCCAGTGTCAGCACTTTGTTAGAGTATGTTTTCCACCAAAGGAAAGGCTTCAGGATGGAAAAGTTTGTGCTTTCTGGTTTCTCAGTAACATAACAAGCGTGGTTTGTTTTTTTTGTTTTTTTTGGTCTTATTTATTTCAACAGAGGGAGGGGAAAAAAGATTAGAGGCTGGTGAGGGAACGACTGATTATAACTGCTAAGTGATGACAGAAACCAACTTATTTTAGGGACGTTCCACAACATTAGATTTATATAAAACTATATAAACCAAAATGGGGCACACGGTGGCTTAGTGGTTAGCACATACACCTCCAGGGTCGGGGGTTCGAGTCCCACCGTGGCCGTGTGTGTGTGTGGAGTTTGCATGTTCTCCCCGTGCTGCGGGGGTGTCCTTCGGGTACTCCGGTTTCCTCCCCCAGTCCAACGACATGCAGGGTAGGCTGATTGGCATGTCCAAAATTGTCCGTAGTGTATGAATGGGTGTGTGAGTGTGTATGTGATTGTGCCCTGCGATGGATTGGCACCCTGTCCAGGGTGTACCCCGCCTTGTGCCCGATGCTTCCTGGGATAGGCTCCAGGATCCCCATGACCCTGAAAAGGAGTAAGCGGTAGAAGATGGATGGATGGATGGATAAACCAAAATAAAATTATAAACCAAATTGCTGAGGTGTAAGAGGAATAAAAAAAATGAGACATGCCAGTATAAGTGGGGAAGAAAGAAAAATCTACTTTGAGGTTCAAACAGTAACTCTCTTCAACCCGTTATTAATTTCTGAGAACATCACATGGTGTTTAATCGTACTTAAGAATCTCATGTAATGAAAAAATTCCAGACGACTGAATGCAAGATACTAAACCACTGTACTTAAATGTAATTAGAAATGATCTTACTGCTTAACGGTTTAAAAATCTTGAATTTCTTATGACACGATAATTTAATTACTTAATATTTCCATATTAATGACTGTTGATGCCAGAAGAATTTTTGCTAGAGAATTTTAATAATAATAATCCTGCACGTGGACATGAAATAGCAGTACTTCCAAACTGCAAAGAATTTGACAAATGTTTAATAAAAAAAAAAAAAATCATTTAATAGACCTATGGTGCTGTACTGTACTATTAAACGTTAGAATTAGATGAAACGGTGTAACCCCGCTGTTCTGTCTTCTTTAGTCGCAGCTTGGTGTGCTTGAAAGGTCCGACGTCCAGCGAAGAAGCTCTGAGTGACACTCTGTACTCCGAGATCGACTACATCGTCTAAACCTGGACACAGAACCTGTCCAGACTTGACGTTAGTACAATAGTGAGCTCTGCAAATTTCACTGAGCCTGAAAACCTTTAGCAGGCCGCCGTAGACTATTAAAAGTATTACTCAAGACCATAACTGTATGTACAATCTGGTCACCATTATCATGCTTCATGTGCCAGTGTTAAGCTCGTCTACAAGCGCAGTAGCTTTTAGCAGGAAGTGTACCATGTAAAGGTTCACCCAAAGCTCTGCAGACAGGAAACAGTATTAGATTAAAGATATACAGTATCAAACTACTTAGGCGCCCAGGACTGAAATGGTCGCTGATGTGCGAAAATGAGCACAGCGGATGCTCGGTTATAACCCAGTTATCAGACTTCAGGCCTGGAGGATCCCAGAGCTTCAGAGGTCAGCATTTCACACTCATTATCAGTCTTCCATGTGCTAAATTTAATACGTTGGGGGTGGGGGGAGATAAATTACTGCTTCAGGACTGAGTACAACATCCCTGATATAAGAATGAATTCAGAACATTAAATGCAAACTTACATGTTGTCTCAAAGCTGCAGAAATGTAAACTTGCAATAAATAAAAAGCTGAAAAATCCTCATTTTCATGTGTCATCATTAATCTGTGGGTTAGTATTATCAGCAGGGCTGGTCGACAAATAGAACCTCAAAATTCAGATAATCTGTCACAGTGCACTTTTCTGAGATATCATGTCCACCAAATATTTTTAAACACTTTTTTTAATTTATTTTTTTTAAAGTTTTTATGCTTGTGACGTGATGTTAATTTTGTTCCGAAGCCTGAATTTTTTTTTTTAATTTTACTTCATTTCTATAGTTATTTTTAAAATTAAAAATAATTTTAAAATTGTTTAATAATATCAATTAATATCTATATGAATTATTATACACATTTATTTTGTTTGTTTAAATGCAATCCTACGGTATTGCTGTAGGTTGTGAGCAAACCTGTACAGTGCCTTGCAAAAGTATCCCCCCCCCCCCAACCCTCTAAAAAAAATAAAATAAATAGTAATAATTAAAAAAAATTGGGGGGGAGGTTAGGGGGTATTGTACTATTTGATGATAGCAAAGGGGGTGAATACGTATGCATACAACTGATCAGTTTCTATTTTTAAAACAAGGTATTTTTTCTTTCTACTTCAAGAATCTGATCTATTCTGTTAGGTCCATTAAATAAAAACCCGTTTTAGGTTTTTGATCATATTGCACACCCCTAATCTTAAATAAGTTTGCACTTTATCGGATGCTGGGAACACTCAAGACGAGGCAGGAAAACGACCCGGATGGGAATCCATCTCAAGGCACCATGCATTCATTCACTTTTTAATCATTTCGAGTTACCAAAGCATCTGCCAGTATGTTTCGTGGGAGGGAACTGCAAAAGTACATCAGGAAAATTGTCTTAGTCATAGTTTTTCCCCTTCACAGTGCTATTAGGCAAGAATGAAGGCAGATTTCTAGAATGGTAGGTTGTGTGTTGAAGCCATTTGTTACGAGGGGAAAGAAAGGCTCCTGTATTATTAGTTACAGCGAAACCGGAAGCCTTTAAAAGTAACTTGAATGTATCTTTTTAAATGATTAAATATCATTACAATCTAGTGCCGATTATTTAGAAAGCAATAAAACAGCCTAGAAACATCTCAACAGGTTTATCATCCTAAAAACTGCAGTAATCTATGGAAACGCATGACGGGACAACTTGGAAACAACCCCGGACAAATCAGTGTCATCCTACCATGTTTTTGAAGGCAGGTTACTTGATTCGGAGTGAAAAAGCAACAATCTTTCCAAGCTTTCATAAGTAAAGGCGGCATTTTAGTTCTGCTCCTGGGTTTAGCTACAGATTTCAACTTCAAAGTGTGGGAGAAACGTTTTTCTCTCAACGTATGAACGGTTTTAAGGATGAACTTGTTTTGCATAAAGATACGCAAGACGACTGATCTCCTGAAATGATGCGCTCAGACAGAAACTGATTTTTTTTTATTTCCATATTGGCAAGTCTACAGTGAACAGCTTGTGGCAGAGTTAGGAGCCCAGGGAACCCACGGTGGCTCGGCTTAGTTCAGTGATGCTGTGAGCCAGAGCGCTGCTCCTCCAGTGTGGCTCTAAATCAGGGTCGCCAAACGCCACAGCACAGTCCAGTGGTTTTCCTGTTCCAACACACCTACTAAACCTTGCAATAAACTAGCGAGTTGCATCCGGCAGCCCTGCTTCAGAGCTTTTGCTTTCTGGCTACACAAAAAAAAAAAAAAAAAAAAAAAAAAAAAGGAGGGGGGAAAAAAAAAACCAGCAGCAAGTAGCATCACACAGAGAGCACACACACACACACACACACACACACACACACACGCAGAGACCAGGCTCGAACACACACAGGCTCCGCTCATGTTGTGCAGAATTAAAAACAGGACCAAAAAGAAAACTGGGTTACAGAGAAAAACAATTAAAATGTGTGCCAGTTACTCACATGATCATTATAATCAAGTCTGGGGTGAAAATAATTTACAAGGAGGACATGGGGTGGGGGGAACAGGTAAATATAAAGCTCTACTTGATTTGTATTACCCTAGTCTTAAAGGCAGACTAAAAATGTACCAGTGTGAGTACCCGAGAGGGAGAAGTAGGAGGAGTTGTAAGAGATCAAGAGGCAGAGTTCCATCTGCAATGGGAGGAGCTTCAGCAGTCAGCAGGGTGGCACAGAGCATCAGCCATCATCACACCCACACGTGCAGGGAAGCACTCTCGGGAAAAGGCCAGGGTGGAGCCTCTTTGTCCAGGAGAGAAGCATTTAATTAATTACTCGACCAAGAGCAGAGGACCCAGTATTCTGAGAACGACTAGAATACACCTGAAGTTAGCAGAGGATGATTATGTTCGTATTAGAGATGTGGGGCTCATCGTGTATCTCAACCAAGCAAAACTTGGATCATGGACATGTGCTTGTTGGACGAGATCACTACTCAATCAAAGAATCAGTGATTAATGAACAGTAATTGGAGGGAAAGAAACAAACAAAACAAAACAAAACAACCTGATACAGCCAGAGAAAGAGATACAAATAGTCCTCTCTATTCCACAAGCGCATCACCGTCTCTTTCAAGATTGATTTGTCTGGATGATACTGGGTGTCCGTTCGTTTGAAACACTTCCCTTTAAACTTTATGAGAAACTATAGTGCACAGTAGAAATTCTGAGCCTCGTACACAAGCTCCCCACAGAGCTCGGAGAAGACAGCGCTGGCTGTACGGCACCGGTAGCGTCAGATCGGACGTGGGCTTCGACGCCATCAAGGGCCCCTGGTGAGGCAGCGCTACACTGCAGCAGACAGGCCAGCTATTTAAAACAAAAACAAAAACAAACAAAAAAAAAACAAAAAAAACAAAAGTGTATCGGGGTGTGGTGGGGCCACTCTCAGTCCTGGCCCGGGTCTTTAGAAGGCCCTCCGTCTAAGTAGATCTTGAGAGCTTTCTCTTTGCGGGGAGAATAACTGACCCGGTGGCCCGTCTTCAGCAGCCGGCTGCTCTCCTTCTTCATCAGTTCGTTGCGCTCTTCTTCTGAGAGCTCCATGAGCTCCTCAGTGCTGTCTCTGCAGAAGAAAGCCACAGCCTTTAAGCAAAAATGAACAACTCTACTATAATTTAAAATAATACTAACTAAACACTACACTACTAGGGCAGGCAAATAAATTATACACATTTTGTACAATGATAAACAATTGAACTATATACCTTGCTTCTAAATTAAAAGTAAATCAAATAATAAAAAAAAAAATAATCTGGCTTTTCCAGGAAATTTATCACAAAAAATACTGGAAAAATGTCAACTTTATAATAATGTGCAAATTTTCTGTCTTGATTATCCAGAAATTCACTGGTTGCTTTTGATCAGATTCTGAGGTGTATTTATGATTATTATTATTATTATTATTATTATTATTATTAAATATCCTTTACAAGTTAAAAGCCCAATCAGAGCCAAAAGAATCTTTCAAAAAGTTCATGCCCAACCATCCTGTGCATTCGACACCAAAACTTCAAAAGAGCTGAAGAGCATGCTCGTTATATCCTGTCCTGAATGCTCGGAGTGTTACCTGTAAAACACCACCGCACCATCGTCGCAGATGTACAGGGGCCAGACGTTGAGTGTGGAAACCTTAGGATTCCAGTCTAAGTCCTGATGGATCTCCAACACGGATATGTCACAAGGAAATGTTCCTCGTCCCTAGAGGTGGAGGACGGAGATGCACAGTGAACTGACCACAATAAAGATGAAGGAGTTGAACAGGGCTAGAACAAGACTCTACTTTCCTAAGTATTGTTCTATTTTATTGATCCTCTCTGGTTTGTAAACTTTATGGGTTTATTCTCCACTAATTAACTCATTAAAAAATGTGGTAACGTGAAGCTCTGCTACAAAACAAAGCAATATTCAGTCGTGCGAGTTGCTTATGGAGAGCACGATGACGATGCCCTTCTCCAAATGAGCACAGCACTGACCGTGGCTATGAACCCATGCATTCAGACTAAAAGCCAAAACACTAAACACCCTAACCCACAATAAGCAAGCGGTCATACCTTGGCGAACTCCAGGTTCTCGAGAGGAATCTCACTCATTTCACTGAGCTGCAGGGAAACAAACATCATGAGAATGAAACGCCTTCCCAGGCCATCAGCATCAGTGTTGACTTTATGTCAGGGGTCTGTGCGATAGAAAAGGAAAGAGACTGGCCATTTGGACATCACCTTTTCCTTGAGTTCGTCCACACTGCTGCTCTCTAGCACCACCTCACGAAAGGGCTCCAGCTTCATCTGAGCTGGAAACCAGCGTCGTGTCAGCACCGCCAGCTGAGACATGGACTTCATCCGCTCCGGTTCTGCAACACACCGACAATCACAATTACACAGTGGGACAGTTTGAGAAATTAAAATAACACAAAACTAACATGATCACACCTTTTACATTTCAAATGAACTGAACATCTATACAGTCGATCAGTACGTTCACATGGACAACAATAATCCGATATTAACCCGACACTCTGATTAAGAAACTAGCATGTAAACAGTGATTTCTGATTTCCTTAATCCGGTTAAAAAGTCATACACAAAGTAACTTCAAGTGCACTTGAAGCTTTCGCAAAATTAAAAAAGAAACACCCAAAACTGTATACGGTTCCATAACGAACACGAACTGTATGTCGATGCGTGAAATTCTGGAGGGAACGTCGGACGGCGTGGCGCGGTGACGTAATGACGTGTGCCGTTAATCGATCCATGTTCCATAACATGTAAAACATGAAAGGAGTATTCTAAAAGCAACTCATGTAAACACCTTAATCACAATATTGTCTTATTCAGAATAAAATCAATAATTAGATTACTGCATCCATGTAAACGTAGTCACTAATGAGATGTTTATCTACACATCGAGGTAAATGACTCTTTGTAGTTAAGCTGTAACATGTTACTTGAGAACAACATGTCAGCAACATACGGTTGTGAGCTCACGTTGGAACATTTTGCTCTACGCTTCATACGAATGACAAAAGAACCAGCGCACGAGCCCCGCGATCAAACCATAATTATAAACACTTCCGTGTGCACGACTCCGTGACCAACAATAACCGATGCCAAATCTTCAGCAACTATTATAGGTGCGTTTCTGTCCACATAAATTAGGCATCATATTCAACCATGTTTAAAAAAAAAATAGTAATAATAATAGCAGCTGAGAGTGTCTCACCTACACAACAAACAAAATTAAAGAAAGTTGGCTCAGAAATAATTGGTGCGGAGTGACATTTTAATAGCACACTGATAACATGAGCTATTTCTATGAGTAGGTTTGAGGCACCTACTGACTGTTCCCTATCTAGGTCTTTTGAACTCAAGCTTGATAAATCAATACTTGAGTGATATCTTCATTTCGTCAAAGTCTTCACCAACTCTAAACAAGTTTTCATTAGTTATTTCTAAACAGTATTTCCCTTAGAACTATAGAACGTATGTATCTCATATTGTGTTTTGAATAACAATAACGATTATCCTCGCTCGTATATCTGCCGTTGTCCTTTTTTTGTAGAAATGAAACCTTTACCGTCAAGAACTTCAAGGAAGACTTCCCAGTTACTCGAGATATTGATGTCCTCCTCATAAACGTGATACTCCAGAAACACGGTGCCTGGGTTTTTCCATGTCTTCTTCCGGAGTCGAAACCTACACACGCACCGACACGAGACAATTTATATTCTGTGTGGATTCAGCTCCTTTGCCACATGATACCAGTGAATCAGGCCACTGAAAAGGTCAGCTGCTGACAAGAGCTGCAGTATTGGGCACAGAGATGGACATTAATAACCGTTGACATGAGGTCCAGGGCAAATTCTGTTACGTGAAAATGGGAGATTTTCCAAAAAACATTCACACCATAATCTATACTTTAATATACGACTCCATTAGAGCTGTTACGGTGTCACTGTGGATGATCAGACCGTTACCTCACTGCTGACTGATTACAATATGTAAATGTACAAAATAGTTGATTTGGCCAGACCAAATGTTTTTGCAACCTCACTGATGTGTTTGTTTCGATCATTCAGCCTAGTGAGGGCTTGTTTCACTGGCAGTGAGAGAAATTTGGACTTCATATTGACAGTTCCAAATGCCACATTTGAAATTAAGTCTTGACCTTTTATCTGATCACTTCCAAGTGAAATAATACAACACCACCACACCTGCCTATGGAAACAGCCAAGTAACCGAATGTCCAACTACTTTTGCTACCTTGAAACATAAAAATTGGTGCAATTCATACACTATTCACAATTTGGATGCAAACGCCCTTGAATTACAGCTGAAAGTCTGGACTCTGAACATTAATTTAAACATCAATTTACTAAGGTAGACAGCTAAAATAAAATAACTGTCATGTGATTGAAGTGTCACTGGGATATTATCTGGACAGAATCATAGCACACTGATCGACCGATAATCGGTTTTACCGATATTTAAGCATTTTGACCATAATCGGATATCGGTTTTCATACTATCGAATCCACCGATAAATGGTGCTATCTCGTGGGCGTTTTGAATATTGTGCACAGGATCACCATTGCAGCACTGCATCTGTTTTTTGTTAGAATTATTTTCGTGCTTTGTTACCTCATCGAAGCTTATTTAAAAACAAAAAAAAACAAAACAAAAAACAGTGCACCATTTTATTTTTGCACTCTTTCAGACCCCTCTATTTATTGGTGTATAAATAAGAGTTGTTTTGTATGCAAGGAGGAAGTGAAATTTACAAAATTGTTATAAATAAAACTGTTCAGTTCAGTGGTGGTGGTGTTTTCATTGCATCAAAAATAGAAATAAAACAATAAATAAACAAACAAATATCGATTCTGTGTATCGGTTATCGGGCACATAAATAATCTGTATCCGTTATAAATTAAAAAAAAAAAAAAATCATCAATATTGGTCAATCTCCATACACAAATAATTGATTGATTACTCCATCATGTGCAAAATCGGCTCATTGCATCCAAACACCGATTCTGTATGCCAAAGGATGGGTCACATCTTGAAACAAACAGCTGTGATGCATTCGGGTGCTCACCTGTCTATGCTAAGGTCCAGTTTGCACTGGTCTCGGAGCTGGGGCAGTAGCTCCTCTTTAGACTGCCTCACTGTCATGCCCTTAGCGAACACTGTATCCAACAGGAATCTACAAGGCTAAGGGAGAAAGACCGTATCCACGTTAACCGTGAACCAATTTTCCCACCACTCGTATCTGAACAGCTGAAATGTATTTTGCAACTTCATCTCATGAACAAACTGAGCACTTGAATCCCTAACAAGTGTTTGAAGCAGGGATGCTAACGATTAACTGACGATCGAGGAATTGTCCTTAATAATTTAACCGAATTTTTTATTTTTTTTTATTTTTTTTTTTAAAAAGTGTCGTGTCTGCTCATGTGCAAAACACGTGCAACGGACACATGACATGACACATGACTAGGCAAAATCATTGCAAATGACACCGATAAGCAACAAGGTTTTCGAGAGTTGATCAATTTCATACAGCTGGACTACAACATTCATTCAAGAATGGATTCCGATTAGCACAGGAACAATAGGATTAGCACGTCAGCAATCGGGTACGTTCAGCTTCCGAACATGTAATATATAAATAATGAAATGCTATCCATATGAGGCATGTACGTAGTCTCAACTTCAAGCAGGACCGCCGAAGTAATAACTAAATGGTGTAGGGTTGTAACTAGAGCTAGTATAAAATCGATAATAATCGATTATGAAAATCGTCGTCAACGAATCTCATTATTGATTAGTTGGTCTGCGCGGCACGGGGGAGATTTACTCATTACGCCATTTCTGTTCCGAAAACACGCTTCGGAGAGTAAAATACTAAAGTTGTGTCCCAAATGACGTACTGTACACTTACACTATGCACTACCGTCTAGTGTATGAATTTTAGAAAGGCAAGATCATCTCAAACAGAACACTAGCGTTTTTTTAATAACCGGAAGTATAAGCCGCTTCCTAATCAGTGGTGCATGACGTCATACGCACGTAACGTGACGCCGCTAGCTTTAGAAGATACACAGTCAATAACGCATGACAATAACTTTCTTCAGTTTACCGTGTCAACGTTTTATACGCTTTTATAAAAAGTAATGCATAAATACCATTATATAATATGAAGATATATAATATAAACTAATATACAAGTATTTCTGCATTATTTTTTATGGATGCACAAAAAGCACGGAATTAAACTACAGTCCTAAATGAATAATATATATTCTGGTGTGTGTATTGGGTTCTTTTCAGTCTTATATAATTAGACAAACAGTTGTGTAAAGTTTTAGTATGAAGTTTATATTTGTAACACTCAGTTTGTGGATTTTAAATAAAGAAAAAAAATGGCACCGAAAGTATTATGAAATATTATGAAGTATTAAATTAATCGTTAGTTGCAGCCCTAGTTGCAACATTCATGAGTAAAACTATTCTTGTTCGTATTCTCTGAATTTTCCGTAATAAGCGCAATATCCTATGCACATTGGGAAGAAAATAACACGCTTATAATAACAAACCGATTCGCTCACATGGACGCACGCAATATGAATAGGGCTCACATGCACACTGTTGCCAGAGTAGGCCACCTGAGACGGCTTTAGCGACACATTGTAAGTTATGGTCATTATATTCCATTATTAAATAAGTCATTCTTATCAAATGAATCACATCAATTCAATTTAGTCCTACTAGCCTATCGTTTAGATTAAAATAAATAAATAAACAAAACATTTCATTTGGGTGAGGAAGCTGGCACTTTGAGTGGGATTTTCACACCCCATCACGCCGGTGGTATACGCCACTGCAGTACACGCATCTTGCAGTATTAAGATTTACGATTAATCGAGCATTAATTTAAATGATGAAGGATCATGAGAATGTGTGTATATAGACATCCCTAGTTTGAAGATACTGATACTTGCTTACCTCGGATTCATTGACTAACAGCTGGTACACCTTTACCCTGTATTCTCCTTTCTTTAGGGCTCGTCCGAACCGAATGGTGATCTACAGATAAAAATAAATAAATAAATAAATAAATAAATAAATAAAATATATAAAAAGCAGAAGCCACCTTAAAACGACTCAAGCCCTGACTAAGAGGGTGATGCGGTGTGCGATTATGATGTGTTCGTAACCAAAAAGGGCAAACCTTGTTGTCATCTGAAAAAGAAGAAAGAGTCTCGTTGAGTCGCACGCTCTCAAACTCCTGGTTGTTGGCGTAGACCCGGAAGACCTTGAACTGAGTAGAGGGGACTCCGACGAACGGCTCCAGGTTCTGCTTGAACGATGCCAGTGTGATCCTTTTATCAACATGGACAAGTAAACCTGAAAGCATGGAAGGAAACACAAGGTGAACTCAATAATTATTTAAACTGAACTGTCGCAAAGTAGGTAACAGGGCTGCGCGGTATATGGGTTGCAAATTATTTACACTATTTTGACTTTGTATTAGAGATCCTAAGTGTACAAAAGCACTGACATCGAAGATTTCTTCCAAAAAACCTAAATAACCTAAAGATAATATCAAATCAAAAATTAATAACTTTTTTAAAGATTTGTCTGTATGGAACATCCACCATGCAAGTCCCTGTGAATGAGTTACAATACAAACGGTAAAGTATTCAAACAAGTACATTAATTACATTATAATGTTATGGAAAATTAATCAAGACCTTCTGACAGACAGGATTTAACAATTCAATACGTCTAGGGCAGGGGTGTCCAATCTTATCCACAAAGGGCCGGTGTGGGTGCAGGCTTTCAATTCAACCCAGCAGGACCCACATCTGATTCCACCTGTTTAATCAGTTTATCTTGGCTAATGCAAGTCAAATTGCCTTCACAATATCTAAATATCATCTATCTATCTATCAGTAGAAGTTCAACATGCTATTTTTATGCCTATTTTGCAGGCAGTGGTGGCTCTGGGTTACTGATCAGAAGGTCAGGGGTTCAAGCCCCAGCACTGCCAGGCTCTGGGTTACTGATCGGAAGGTCGGGGGTTCAAGCCCCAGCACTGCCAAGCTGCCACTGTTGGGCCCTTGAGCAAGGCCCTTAACTCTCTCTACTCCAGGGGCGCTGTATCATGGCTGACCCTGCGCTCTGACCCCATACCGAAGAAAAGAATTTCACTGCGCTGTAATGTATGCGAGATCAATAAAGACTCATGGTCATTAGTAAAACTCTTAATTGGCATCAGTAAAGGTATAATCAGAGTAGGGTTAAAAATTTTACCTCAGAATGTGCCCAGGTTATCAAATATATGAGAGGGGAAGGATAAAAACAACAAAAAAAAAACTTCTTTCTGCTCCTCTCCCCACACAGCCATTAGCAGTGTTCCTTACCTTTCTGTCCATCCCCGGCAGCACCTTCCTGTGAATACGGTTCTGCTCTGAAGTACAGGTAATGCGTCTGCGTTTTACTCTTGCCGTTCTCGTCGTATTCGCTGTCCGTGCCCGAGTCCTCCTCGGCCGTGTCCCACGTCTCCTTCTTGCCCTCGTGGGCTTTGGATCGGCGGCTGCTGGTGATGCTGTGCGAGTCGAGGCCGTTGGCCAGAGGCAGAGGCGTGCCGTCAGCGTTACACAGCGTGTCACTGCTATGGCTCGAGCTCAGGATGTCCGAGTCCACGGAGCTAGTGCTGCGGTCGTTGTTGGCGTCAGAGTCTGAGCGTTCCTCCGAAGCCAGCTGGTTCTCGGGCTGAGGGAAATCGAGGTGCTCGAAATCACTGTGGTCTGAACTCTTCTGGCTCTCGCTGGTGCTGGAAGATGGCTTCTGCTTCTGCTGTTGGAGGGAAAGGTTCTTTAACTTCTCCGTGCTCTCTTCCAGTATGGCCTCGACGCAATGCCCGCTGCTTTTACCCCCCTCGAACGAGTCCTCAGAGTCAGCGCTCACTTTGGGGCAACTAGTTCTGTGGGCTATGGAGCCTGGGGACTGCTCCGGGAGCGAAACAAACAGTCTGATTGTGTTGCCGTGACGGTCCAGAAGCTTCCACAGGAGAGAGTCGGTGAACGTCGCCTGGTGTTCCTCAGAGTCGGAGCTCTCCACGAAAACCTAAAGGAAGAGGAAACTGTTAGAGAGATACACCTGGTGAGATCAAGGCAGAATTTTGCCAAACACAGAACTTCCGATAAAAACACAATTTCGCAGTTTTCCCTTTTGGTGTTTAGAAAATGAAAACCTTGTTACTCCTGAAGAAACCCTCAGCCTTCAGTGTCTTGTTGGGCACGTAGAGAAGCCGGAGGTCGTTATAGCAACGCTCCAGGACGACTCGCATGGTTTCTGCGGGAAGCCCGGTGGCCTGAACAAAGGAATAAACAAGACTTTCATGCATGGTTAACATGATCGAATTAACAGATCGTAGTGCTTGTCGTACAGCGCTAGTGTGTGCAGATGGCGAGAGAGAAAACGTACTTGTGCGATGAGTTGCTTGAACTCCGTAATGGTTTGGTTCAGGTATGCCCTGACGCTGACGGGAGCTCCGATGGTCTCGCTCTTCAGATCCACCACGTGGACCTTCACCATCACCTCTGAGGAGTTAAATACACCACCGGTCAAAAGTTTGGAGACGCCTGACTGAAATCTCTCATGATCGTTAAAAACCTTTTGATCTGAAGGTGTATGATTAAATGTTTGAAATCGGTGTTGTAGACAAAAATATAATCATGCTAACATTCATTTCTTTCATTAGAAAACTAACATTTGATTTACAAAAAAAATAATTTTTTTTTTTTTTTTTTTTTTTTTTTTAAACGGATGACTTGGAACAAAATATTCTGAAAAGCAGCCGATAAGTGTTTGAGCGTGGGTGGGAACTACTTTAATACTGTCTAAAAAGCATCTCAGGGGGATTCCTAAAGAAATCGGTTGAGAAAATGCCAAGAATACATTTCTGGAAATTCTACATGCTAAAATTTGTAATAATTGATTTATTTTGGATTTTTCTATTACAACATAGTTCCTATAATTCCCTTAAAGAATGAGCTTTTCTAACCTTTTGACTGGTTGTCTACATACAGTGCACACAATCTTATGTGCACTTTATAGAAGTCATAATTCGATTAACATGCTTAACGTATATAAATTTATTTATTTATTTTATAAAAAGACTTGGCAAATTTGATAATTTCAGAAATGACTCCAAAAAACGATTAGTTAGTGAATCGTGGTACCTCCAGGTTTATAAGGCTGGAACACTTGGTCGGGTCGGCGGGTCTCTAGTAGCAAATCGAACATGTAGGAGGATTTAACCCCGCCAAGGAGCAGCCCCATGGGCATGTCCTCCTCCCCCTCATATGAGCGCTCCAGATATTCATGAAATTCATCATACTTCACCAAGCGACAGCAGTCCAGAGGAACTACGCCCTCAAGCTCCATCAGCTAGTAGGACAAAGCAAACAGACACAAATGACCATGTTCACTAGCAGTAAACAGATGCCATGTCAGCATCTGTAGCAAAAAAACTGACAAATAAAATTACAAAATAAAACCCAAACCAAAGGAGAATACAGCAGTTACGATTATATAAGATGCTTTACATTTACATATGATAAAATATTCTAAAACCTTTTCTGGTAAAATCTTACTAAACACAACCTTAAGTGAGCTTACAACATAAAAAAAAATGTTGTCTACTTCCATTAAAAGCAGAACAGTCCACTAAAATATGTTTAATGGAAAGCAGGGACTTGCAGAACACACATCGGAGTCGGGTCTTCTGATTGCGCGTGTAGTGTGTAATATATACAGTGACGCACGGTGGTGGGAGCATTACACACAACAGCCTATATACAGCAGTCACTAATAAGCGTGGCCTAGATTTACCTTGTACGCTATTTCTGTGGCCTCTCGGAGTGTTTTGTCCTTGTGAACCTCCAGCTTGTTCTCCATCATCATCATCATCTTGACAGGATGCATGCAGAACAGCTTGATCTATACAAATGTGGGCAGGGAAAAAAAAAATGGATGGTATGAGCATTCAGCTGGAGAAGCTATGGAAGCATGAGGTTGCGGTAAAGTTTAAGAGGAACACGCGGTACTTTGCAGGTGTTGCGCTCGATCTCTCGTTGTCTTTTCTCCTGCTCCTCGGACTCTCGCTCCCTCTGAACGAGACGCTTTATGTGCTCTGGGAAGTCTTCAGCGTCGAGGTACTCTGCGCACAGAGGGGACCTTTTTTATTCCCAAAACCAGCAAAATAATTCAGCAGTGTAAAGTGTATTACGAAAATATTGAAGAAAAAAAAATTTGATTTTTAAAAGCAAAGAAAGAAAAAAGAAAGAAAGAAAACGTCTCACAAAAATTAGATTAGAAAAAGTACAAGAGTAACTTCAGAACTTCTCTTACTTGCATTCCTTGAGGAATCTTTCAGTCTATATATGAGCATGTATGCGTTTGTGGAGCTGTTGGAATACAAAATATTAATTAGGGGATTATTTCCAGTCAGAAAAGCCAATGATGTAAGAACGTTGTTACTTAGACAACTCTACGGCATCTTAAAAACCGCAGGCGCATGATAGAGGGGTAGCAGTAAATGGGGCTTTGTTCATGCTTACATAAAGAGTCTGTTGTATTTATCTCAGTGTGACGCCATTTAGTTGTTTAATGGCTGAAGTTCATGGTGATTATGTTTGTTTTAAGACAGGACTGTGTGCGTGCGCTTTTCCCTTTTACGCCCCACCGTCAAAACGGCTCCCAGAGGCAGACGTGTAAAATAAATAAATAAATAAATAAAAATAGATGTAAGGGTTTTGTTTTTTTACCTGGCAAAGGCACTGGAGTAATAGCCTCTGCTCCCTGAGGAACCACCGTACGTCTTTCTGATGTCATCCTGTGTGATCTACAGCAAAAAAAACAAACAAAAAAAAAACAGCATCTTCAGAAAATATAGATATTATACTGAAAACCAATTCATCTTTAAATATATAAATAATAATAATAATAATCTGTTTAAATATGAAAGCTGAAGAACCTTGCTGACGTGCTGGTCGTTGAAGCTGTACCACTGGCCATCGCTGAAGGACTTGATGCAGGCGTAGTAGTGTCCACCTGCGGCACTCCCAGAATGCACCATTACCGAGAACAGTTCATAGGTCAGTGAGCTCTGCATAAAGGAACATAATGGGATGTTGTGAAAAAGAAATAATCCTCTGCGACGATTATTTTCCTATAACAGCACGTAACGTATTAACGAATGACATCATAGCTTTTATTTGTTTATAGTTACGTTTAATGTTTACAGTCAAATAAATATACATGATCCATTATGCAGACATGTCAGGGTTAAGAGCAGAGGTACCTTTGGCTTAAGCACCCTCTCGGCGGCACTGGTACTGTCCAGGCAGATGCCCTCGTCAACACCATCATCTGTGGAGAAGTCGTTGCTCATCTGGTCGCTGTGGCAACTGCCTTCGTTCTCCGCCCCACTGTCAGTGCAGCTCTCCGTCTGAGGGGATTTCTGGAATTTGCATGTGTGGTAAATCAAAGAGGAATAAGACAAGTCACCATCGTCAGTCACGATCAGGTCTAACTATTCAGAAACTAATCGAGATTTGTTGACTACAGCAATCTAGGGAGGCTGTTTTTTGTTTTGTTTTTTTACCTCGTCCTCGAGGTCAATAAAGGGGCTCATGTCGAGCTCCTCGGGGAAGGTCATACGGTCGTTGAGCTTGATTCGGTGCATAGTGGTGTAGTCAAAGTCAAAACGTTTCAGCTGCAACGTCAGCAGGTAGGGAAAGTGCAGAAACCGCAGACCCTGAAGAAACCAGACACAGAGAGAAGCAAAAATACGATAGGAACTCATTACAGAGACAGAGAGAACAATAATAACAACACTAATCGGCTCTGCTCCTGCTCACCTTGCGTGCATCGCATTTCTTCTTGCAGCGTTCGCAGAAATACTGGTTGGGCCCGTCCAAAGTTTCAGGCTGGATGAAGGCCTGCAGTGCTTCCTCCTGTTACAGGCATCAGAACACAAAGGAGACATTAATACTTCAGATTCACTGCTATTAATTTACAGTAATCTTTTATCATCAATGATATTCACTCAAGGTATGACACAACGGAGTTGCGGGACTTATGCAATGCACTGTATTAGAGGTCAACCAATTGATCGTTTTTGCTGATTAATTAGCACCGATAACTGGAACTACTGGTTACTGGCTAGAAGTCCACACCTATGGATGATCGCGACTGAGAAGGGTCCGCTGTCGTTATACTGTACGAGAGCAGCCTCTAGAGGAGAAATAAAAACTGTGACAAATTTTGTTGTGTTATTTGAAGATTTTTATTTCGAATGTCTACATTTTTATTTGTTATTTGGAGTGATACTTTATATTTTTATACTTTACTTTAGTGATAGTTAATATATATTAATATTTACATAATTATTTCATTTAAAAACGTAACATGCATTTTCATGGTACCGTCAGTACTGTTTGTTTATGTAATAAAAGTTCAGCAATATTTTACTTTGAGTGTTATGTTTTCATTCAGTATCAATTTTAAAAGCTACGAGTTGATTAATCGGTTAATGGCAGGTACAGCCCGACTTAGTTACCGGTATCAGTAAAATACACTAATCGGTTGACCTCTACGCTACATATATCCAACTGGATGTTATTTGTGATTCAGCCACACAAAACTTCGACTACATAACGTCCCCGTTGGAAATTTAACTACTTGCGTATAAATTTGATACACACTGTTCAATTTTCATATTTCATTGGAAATGAAAACATGAAAAACGGTCAATGAGCCAAAATGGTTGAAACCACCTAAGGTTGCTTTTGATTAGCCCTAGTGGCAACTGTTGGGAGAGAGAGAGAGAAATTTGCTGTACTGTACACACACGTATGGTACAACACCAAACAACTGACAGGTTGAACAGAGACATACCACGCTGCCAAAGGCCTGGCTGGCTCCGAAAGGCCTGATGACCAATGGGATGTCCAGGTATGTATCGATCCTCCAGCTTTCGTTGCCACACTCCAGACAGCGCACATAGTCCTTCAGTTTTCCCTGGTACAGCTGATTTATAAGGTCAGCCTGAGGAGTCAGAACACAGTTATTCAGTACTTGAAACATACAACATTACACTCAAAATCGTCAATATAATTAGATGCAAAAGGCATATCAAATGACAATGCTTTGGCTAACCACTACTAACAATAACCCCAATTTCTGCTACATCACTTAATATAAAAATAAAATAAGTCCACCTTAAACAAAGCATCCTAAACCCTGAGCAGTGACAGATCATTCACCTCTTTATTTAGTATGTTACTTC
>NC_071264.1:25401007-25516007 GCF_023375685.1 Ictalurus furcatus
GCTTGACCATGTAGTGCTTGAAGTGGGTGTTGAACACTTTGATTAGAAGCAAGTACAAGTGTATGGCTTCAATGGCCATCCAAGAGAAACAGGCCAGGAGGCTGTACTGTATTATCACCGCTATTACAACGCACACAGTGTCTTGAGACCAAGTGGCTCCCCATTCAATTAACAAGAAGCTGGTGTTGAGGAGGAACAAGGCTACACTCAAAGACACATGGATATGGATGGAATTGCTTCTATTTGGGCTCCTGTAAAAACAGAGCATATATATGTTTGGGTTGTATTTGTGTATGCTGTTGAATTTTATATACAGACAGGTTACAAATTAAAGCAAAAACAGATTGATCTGTTATGCAGGGGAATGTGGGGGAATTGATTTATTTCCCTAGCATGGTTTGGAGTCTCTTGTCCATTCAGACTGATCACCTTTATCCAATGATGAAACATTTATATTCTGATCCCCAAACCATCCCCAAACCCTTGAGCACTGAACCACTGCTGTCCCTTGAATGTCCTAGCTGTGGAAATACAGGGTACTATAACCAGTAGTGTTTTCTCAAATTTCTGAGGAGCCCCATTCTTTTAGTCCAAGGGTCTTCTCAGGTTAGGGCTCCTGGGTAGTCCAGATCTAATGTTCATCCTTCTGTGACACTCTTGACATTAACTGTATAATCCAATATCAGGGTTTTTGATCTACCATAGTATCTTAGTTCCAATATCCCATTTCAAACAGAACAGCATCAACAGCATCAATTTCAATGTAATTGATTATGGAAACTGCTAGAATATTTAAAATACATTTAAAAATATTTGCTCTTAGCCAGTTAAAATGCATCATTGGTATATCATCACATTTATAATACCCACTTCATGAAAACGTAGAGGAAGATGGTGACTATTGAGAAAAACGACGAAAGACTACACCCTATATAACTCATATAGGACAGGATTTTCCACTGCCAAGGATCAATTTTCAGCACGTTCATGTCAACCTAATAACACACACACACACACACACACACACACGCACACACACACGCACACACACACATGCAGTCAGATAATACAGATTTATTAGCAAAGCTATAGTATAACTAGTTTACACACTTGATTTCTGATACTAATTCAGTTCTTACCAGAAGTACAGCGAAGGGGGTCATATGATTGTATGAGCAGGTTACAGTGTTGCTGCTGTTAAAGTTAATCAGGTTGGTGAAAGACCCCATGTCATCCCACTTTTGCTCTATTTGGGATCAAATAAGAATCTATGGTTAATTTTAACCTAATAGCCACAAGCAGGTAGGATCCTGTGTGTGTACACATGAGAAGAAGACAATAAAAAAAAAGAATGTTGTACACTTTTGTTGGTAGTTTTCAAAAGACTGATATGAGTAGAGTCATATAGGTTGCTGTGATGTTCTCGAGCTGCTGTGAGTCACCCTGACAATCCTGTACTATTAATTCAGATTGCTTTTTACTTCACTTGTTAATGTGGAAAGAAAAATGAATGCACTATGTCTTGATTGAGGAACACACCAGATATAACGTTCTACATTTTTGCAATATATTCTCATTTGCATTTTCTGCTTCAGTCCAAATGAATGAATATGAAGCCAAGCAATTTCAGATAATATGACATTAACTATGGAAAAGCTCCAAAATCCTGTCATATTAAGCAGCCGTACATTTTAAAGCATAGTATTTAGCAACTACTAACAGTTATTCACTATCTAAAGTAAAGTAGCAAAGAGAAGCTAAGAGTTTGGAAATGTACGTTTTGATAAATTAAAAAAAAGCTGATTACACCCTTATAAAAAGCATTTTTTTTCTGTCTTGGTATTTAAAGTTTTATCTTATTTTTATTTCAGTATCTTAAATTTATTTGAATGAATTATTATTAAATAATTGATTGATTAATTAATTAATTTATTTGAATAAATAGAATAAATTATTTACAAAATTCATAAAACTTTTAATATTATTTTTCATTAAGTAAAAAATTATTATTATTATTATTATTATTATTATTAAGAGTTACCATTAACCTCCAGCATGAGTAAGCGCTCTCATAGTGTGCAGACCTTTACAGTATTTTTTTTCTGTAAGGTATTTCACCTAGTATACGAGGTAATCTTGTTAGTTTTAACTTGGCAGGTGTATTATCATAGTTATTACCAAATATCATTCAAATTATAAAGCTTATAGAACACTCTTTATTTCATCATAACCAACCGACCATCACTACCAACAATTTACACACCTCATTTTGTATGAACCTTACAAATTAAGATTAAGTTTAAAAGCAGTGTAACCATTTATACCTTTTCTTGTGACTTTAATCCAACACCGTTTGTACAAGAGATCATTTTCTCATCACTGTTGGTTCTCATAACTATTGCACCACCAATAACATTGCAGCACTTGACAAAAATCCTACATACCTGGAACAGCATCCACATCGTAGAACTGACATGACAGAGTATGGGTTTCCTGTGAGAATAAACACAAGGGCAGAATTAACAAATAGATTAAATAATCCTTTCAGAATTTCTCATGTGAAAGAGCATTTCAACCTGTTATACCCTGAGGTTGTTCGTATGAATTCAAGTAAACACATGTACCATCATGTGATCAATAAAGACCACATGTGGCAACAATTTAATCATGAGAAATTCATGTCTGAAAAATGAAACCATGTGCACTACATGTGGAAAAAGTAACACGTGAAAATAAAAGACCTGTGTGTAAAAGCAAATTTGTAACTAAAAACACATGCACTACATGTGAAAGAATAGGATGTAAACAAATTAATTATATGTAACAATCACATGTGCAAATAAAAGCTCATGTCCTGCGTGTGTAAAAATCACATGAACAACAACAAGACAAAAAAAATCACATGAACCTTGTGTAAATATCACGTAAAAATAAAACGTGCACTACTAGAAGAATAAATTAATCATATATAAACAATCACGAGAAAAATAAAACATTATGACTTACACGTGAAAATACATGAATCGTGTGCAAAAATCAGGAGTGAACATAAAAACACATGCACTACATGTGTAAAAATCCCATTTCGCAAAAATGAATCGTGTTAAAATCAAAAAAATTATTTTCACATGTAAAAAATAAGAAATGCGCTAGATTTGAAATGAAACACGTGAAGAGTCTCAAAACTAGGTGTGTGTCAATTGGATCTGTGAATCATGTGATCATTCTCAGGAGAAAATTTGAAAGTTCTGATCCAAAACAACGATCTGAAACATATATACAGGCGATCACTTACAGGTATTATTTCACTACTGTTTAATGTAAAGTTGATAACAAGCCGTTTGGACAAGTACTCCATCTCCTGTCCGACAGTTTCAACTCGAATGACTTTGGACTTTAACACAGGGTACGAGTTATTCTGTGAATATGTGCAGAAAAGAGATATAGATTTAGATTTTTGGGGAAACAAATGAACTCGAACGTCCAACAGAAACACACGTCATTTAAAGTGATTATGAAGGTTTATGAAAGACTTACTATAAACAGTTGAACAGAGGGATAGGTCACTATACAAACTTTGCACGGCTTCCCTGAGACACTCACAAAAGGTTCAGGAGGTATGAATACATCCAAAGTCAGATTATCACCAGGCACCTATCAGAGAGTAAAGGCAGATATTAATCAGATCAGATGCCATTCACTTAAACACTCTGAAATTAAAGGTCTTCATTATCTTGGTGGTTTTAATCATTAGATGTATTTATTATTCCTACAAACACAACATTAAATGTAATTATAAACAGGTAAAAAAAAAGTATGACATGATGTTCTTTCCCATATTAGAAACTGATGGGTTAATGATTGGCAAATTGCTGTTACTGGAAATAAAACAATAAAACAGGGCGGTAACAGTATCTTGCATCACACCACCCTGTAGTGGATTATTTTGCTATAACAAGACACTCCTAAATGTTTTATTCCTTAGTTATTAATTAAGATGTACATATGAGGTGAGTGTTACCTTTGGAGCAGAGATCTGTACAAGCCCGTGATCTGTGGTGTTCATCATATCTATCTGAACTACAGTCATGTTAAATTCCTCTAGGTCATAGTTTTTGGTTGTTCCATTAAACACTAAGCTGATGAGAGCGTCAATGTAGATTTTCTCTGCCCTGTGTTGCACAGACATTGACATATTTTTCAGTTTCAATCTCTGGACACAAAATGATTTGAGAAGTGTATTCAATTCTTTTTCATACCTGATGTAAACTTTTTTAACGTAACCATCTGAAGCAATCAGTTCAGAACAGAATTTTTTAATTCGTGTTGGTCTTTTTAAATCATTCAAGTCATTAGAGTTGGATGATTGAATGATCAATTCACTTATATCCTTTGAGCGACACTTTGTGACATTACACGTGATGTCATGCTCACCTAAAGACAAACAAACAAACAAAAAACACAGAAAACAACGAGCCTTGTTAACAGTTATTAAATCACTGAACTGCTTCATTAAAACCAAGAAATTGCTAACTTGTTCAGGAACATTCTAATTGGTGCTTACTTATTTTGAAGGAAAGTATTTTAATTTGATCATCGAGGTATTCTACCACACTTGTTTTGTTGATTACAGCCGTTATGCTTGGGGTGAGATTGACAAAATTGCACTCTACATAACACTGGATGCCATCCCAGGTGCAGACTACTGAAGTAAGGTCCTCTTTAATGTTCAATTCTCCGTTGTTGTAGAGAAAGTTCTCAGTCCCATTAGCTGCATAAACAAAAGAAATAAAGTTACACTGTAGTATTGAAAGAAAGAAAGAAAGAAAGAAAGAAAGAAAGAAAGAATGCAGACAAAGGAAAAAAGCAAAAGAGAGTTTGTTTTGTTGTGATACACATTTCCACCCTTAAAATAAAACATTTGTAATAATACTAAAGAAAATATGCAAATTCTTCCTATATTGCCATTATGTCTTAGTTGTGCATTTGATAATTTGATGTAAGAAAAACACTACATCTTTATTAAAGTCTATTTAGGATGGAATTAAATAATTGATTAAATGTTCTGTACTTGAGTTAGGACATTGATCACCATCAGCCATGGCGCCAAAGATCAGCAGAACCATAAAGTAGAGGAGATTCATATCAGCAGCTCTCTGTTATTAATAGATAGATTGATAGATGGATTACTTTAGTAGAGATACACATAACATTGTGCAAAGATAAGATATGAATTAACCCTTGTTAAGTCCTTATGGACTTTTCTGTTTTTTTTAAAAAAAATCATTTTGTCTGTGTTAATGCAAACAGCATCAATTTTGCAAAAGGTGGGTATTTGTATTGGAATTATAATATTTCATTTGCTTCCATGAATCTATTTTAAACTAGGTACACAAAATAGTTACACTCAGGACCTTAAGGACAAAAACATCCCCATTGAAACCCATTCAATCTGCAATATTTAATCCCTGTGATGTTTAAGCATAAAATCATACATTCTGTGTTAATAGGCTTTTATATTTTTGAGAAGGTTTCAAAACATTGAATTTTTATAAATGTTTCTACAATGTGTAAGTATTTTCTCAGGTTTAGCCTCTGGGGAAAATACATGCTTTTAATTATTTATTTTTTTAATTCTGCTGTATTATAGAGCACTGCAGACCATCTGAATAAATGATGCAGCTATAACTGTGTGGGTGTGTTTGTATGGATATCAGAGTTGTGGTTTGTATGAGTTTACTGGGCATTTTATGTATGTGAACAGTTTGAAAGAAAGAAATGATATTGTAATGGAAATCACAAATCTCTCCCCATGTATACGAGGCAAAGAAGGTCATGGAGCTTTGAAGATTTTTGCATTATGTAAAGAAACCGGCGTTTAAAGGGTTAAAATTCTGCAAATGAATGAATGCTTGGTAATTATGATCAGAACTGATGCTGGTAAAAAAATCGAAGTCAGTGAAAGTGGAAAAAATATTACTATATAATATTTCTATGACAGTTTTTGGACGTGGACATTTTTATCCTCTATGGACCTGAGTGTAACTTTATTTAATTGAAGCACAAGGGTTAAAAGAATGGAATTAAAAGATCATGGCCTGGCTTATTAAGAACAACAAGAATAGTTTTAAAATATATAAATACAGATTACATTAATTATATATATATATATATATATATATATATATATATATATATATATGTATGTGTATATATATATATATATATATATATATAAATCTGTGTAATTACAGATTCATTGCTGTTTCTGTAAATATGATAAGATGGAAGAACAATACATCTAAGAATTATTCACCTGTCTCATATTATTATGAAATTTTAATCTTGCCATTCTCCATAAATAAATCAATCAGCCTCATACCACTTAGTTCATGAACACTTCACACTCACATAAATTAAACTCATAAAGCACAAACTTACCAAAATCTGTAGTCAGGTGAGGTTAGATCTCAGATATCATATAATATGTGAAAATCAGGTTCACTTTCTATAGAAATAATTAAGTTACTTAACCTAACCAGCTTAACTGGAAGGATTATGATGTCTCATTTCTGTTGCTTGTTTTCTACCTGTTATAAAGCCACTTATTCATTTGCGTACATAAATACCAGATCATCAGATATCTGCAATTTTGTATTGCTCCTCATATCCAGGATACAGTGCCTCACGTTGTAATATTGTGTAGTTTATTCAAATGTGTCCTGGCTATCAATGATAAACTATCCTGTAATATTAACACATGTTCCATATAAAAAAACAAATACAGAAGGTAGTCACAGGCATCAGTGAGCAAACTATGTGATTACACCAACAATACAGGTGATAAACTACAAGTAATTCTGTGTTTAAAATGTAGTGATACTAATGTAAAGCTACTGCATTATACAACTTTCCCCGTCACATAAATGAACATGGGTTCCTTGCATCAAAATACAAATAAATTCAAAAGCACAGATTAAAGTGTAACACTATTACAAGACACATTCTGTTCTTATTCTTGCAAAAGTATTACAGTCAAAAGTTTGTGGACACTTGACTGAAATGTTTCTTATGATCTTAAAAAGCTTTTGATCTGAAGGTGTATGATTAAATGTTTGAAATCTGTGTTGTAGACAAAAATATAATTGTGCCGACGTATTCGTTTCTTTCATTGGAAAACTGACATTTTATTTACAAAAAAAATCTTTTTTTAAACGGATGACTTGGAGTGAAATATTCCGAAAAGCAGCCGATAAGAGTCCAGCGTCGGTGGGAACTCCTTTAATACTGTTTAAAAAGCATCTCAGGGAAATTCCTCAAGAAATCAGGTGAGAAAATACCGAGAACACATTTCTGGAAATTCTAGACAAAAAGGGGGTCTACTTTGAAGATGCTAAAATATTAAATTATTTTGATTTACTTTGGACTTTTTTTTTTTATCACAATATAATAATTCCCATAGTTCCATTTGTGTTACTCCAGAGTTTTGATGACTTCATTATTTTTCTAAAATGTGGAGGAAAAAAATTTAAATAAAGAATGAGTGTGTCTAAACTTTTGACCGGTAGTGTATATGTAAAGGAAATATAACCCACGAAGACCTGTCTTTGTGTTAAAACTCATAAAAGAGAGCAATGTACACAAGGTTGTGCCATCAAATGTTTTAATCAACCTGCAGTTGACTATAAAATGGATACTCCATGGACATAAAAAAATTTAAAAAAGCAATACAAAGCTATAAAAAGATCACTATTGTGTATAGTATAAAGTGTCTGTATCTGATATTCATATTCTTGTGGGGGCATTTACAACATTTAGATATGAGTAAATACATTGTCAATTTGTTTATCGTTTTAATTCTTTTTGTTCCATACCATTTTTTAAAAATGATGAATCAATTTAAAAGGCAAGATTGAAATCAATCATTGCCTCAATTCATTTCAGTTGTTTTGCTTGATTTATAATTAATTATGATCATAAAAGCAAGGACAACTGGTGTGTAAAATATATTTCATATTTTGAAACTGATGTGTAAATCAATTAATAGTATAGCAAGGTGATTTGCCCGTAACTCTGATACTTAAAATAGTACTTCTCTACGTCATCATCATTCTCCAATTAATGCTAAGCCTACTCCAGATTCTGAAGAAAGTTGGTCACATATAATTCAGAGGCTACTGAATTGAACCGTATCGTACCGTACCATAGCATGTGCAGTATCATCAAATATTGAATTGTTGTAGTACAGTGAAATACGTAGCAGATTCAGTGGGATTGTCAAATATCAAATCATGCCTTATGAATCAAAACCATTTCGTAATGCAATAGATGAAAAATCTGCACAATATGGCCAAAGGTTTTTAGACACCTATCCATTACACTATATGTTGGTCTTTCCATTTCAATTTTATTTGTATAGTGCTTTTTACAATGGTCATTGTCTCAACACAGCTCTACAGAAACATATAAACATATGATACAGAAACTATTTTTTAGGGTCTTCCCTAAACTATTGCCATAAAGCTGAAAGCACACAATTGTACTGGATGTCTTTGTATGCTATAGCATTACGAGTTTCCTTCACTGGAACTAAGAGGCCCAAAACTGTTCCAGTATGGCAATTCCCCTTTGCACATACCATTAAGACATCATTTGCCAAGGTTAGAGTTGAAGAACTCGAGTAAACTGCACAGAGCCCTGACCTCAACCCATCTGAACACCTTCTTGTCTGATATCAATGCCTGACCTCAGAAGGGGCAAATCCCTACAGCCACACTCCAAAATCTAGTGGCAAACCTTCCTAGAAAAGTGGAAGTTATTATAATATTGAAGATGGACTAAATCTGGAATGGGATGTTCAACAAGCACATATGGATGTGATGGTCAGGTGTTCACAAACCTTTGGCTATATAGTGCAGTTATATGGTGGAACTCAACCTTCAAACAAATACAGCTCCTCCCTTCAGTGTTCAGCATGTGTTCAGCATCTCTAACCCACAATACAGTATATTGTTCTCTACCTTCTCTTAATTAACTAACCCTCCATCCCCCTTCTCCCAAATTCTCTAGCTGATGATGTCATGAGGCAAATTAGCCAGAATGTCACAAACATAGTCATGCTTAAGTCAGCCAAACTGGAACAAACCTATGCATTCAATGAGGATCCAACTTCACACACATTCAAATCACTTAATAAGGAAGAAGTTGTCAAACTGTTGAATTAAATACTGTATATGTGTTGCATGCTTCAGAACCACAAACCTGCACACCAACTCCAGTCTTCATTCCTATTAATGATTCATTTTCATGAATCAAATAGAACGCTCTCCCCTATCACACGAGAGCTACCAACCGGGGAGGGTGAAGGCCAACAAACTATGTGGCTAATTTTGCTCTCTTGGCTCCCAGCCATGGATGGCTGTGGCATTGTTGGGATTTGAACACTGAACTTTTCTGTTGAGCCAGACGGAAGCCTCTATTTGTGGTTTTCCATTTTGTTCTATTCTGTATGTTATTTTCATTGTGTTCAGATTCAGGTTGATGCTTGTAGAATATTTAATAGTACATTTTTTAAAAAATACATTAACACACTATTATAATAGTGTAGCAAAAGTGGACTAGCTTACTTACCAGTGTCACATCATAAAGCAAAATAAATTTAAAATTCACGACCACAACAAAACTTTTAGGAAAACTTTTTTTTAGGAAAACTTTCCAGGAATCAGTATTGCCTTTAGCAGAAATAACTTTTTGTAGGCGTTTTGCATTATTGCCCACCAGGCTTGCTGGAATTTTTTGACCACTCATCCATGTAATATTCTTTCAGCTGCAGATGTTTGTGGGGTTTCTTGCATGTATTGCTGGTGAGGTGGTAATAATGGTGAGGTGAAAACCACTGCTAACCCAGAAGAACATTAAAGTTCGTCTGAATTTTGCACACCTTGATGAGCCTCAAACCATTTGGGAGAATGTTCTGTGGACTGATCACTTGAAAGTGGAAATGTTTGGTAGACTATCCTGTTACATCTGGAGTAAACCAAACACAGAATTCCACAAAAAAAGAACATTATACCTACGGTGAAGCATGGTGGTGGCAGTGTGTTGGTGTGGGGATGATTCACTGCCTCAGGGCCTAAGCAACGTGCAATAATTGAGGGAAACATTGATTCTGCTCTGTATCAGAAAGTCCTAAAGGAGAATTTCTGGTCTTCAGTCCCTAAGTTGAAACTCAAGCGCAACTGGATTATGCAGCAAGACAATTATCGAAAGCATAAGAGTAAATCCTAGTCCTAGAAGTAAGTGAAAGACTGATCTCCAGTTATCAGAAGTGTTCAGTTGCAGTTATTGCTGCTAAAGTAAAGGTAGCACAACCAGATTTTAAGTTTAAGGGGGCAATTCATTTTTCATATTGGCTATTGTTGTTGGATAACTTTTTTGCTTCAATCAAAAAATAAAAAAAGCAAAAATGTCACTGTGTGTTTACTCAGGTTGCCTTCGTTTTATGTTGTATTTCATTTGAAGATCTAAAACTATTTAGTATGCGACATACATAGAAACTGAAAAAATCTGATTAAAAAAATCAAATAATTTTTCACAGCACTGTATGTATGTAATATTGATATGTAATATTGGATCATTTTCCTCAATAAAAAAAAAATACCAAGTATAATACTTTTGTCTCATTTGTTGAATTGGTTTCTCTTTGTCTACTTTTAGGACTTCTGGAAAATCTGATGATGTCATGACATATTAAATATAAAATGTTTTGTTCAGAAATATTTTTGTTCTATTTCCTTTTATGTTTGCAGTTGGAACTGTATCTAGATTGTGTGTTTATAATTTATAGTGGACTGCTTAGGATTAGGTCCCTAACTTTAGGTTTAAGTTACTACATAAATTCTACATGAAATTCACATTGCTTTGCTTTGTCCATCCTATTCCATCTCCATTCACAAATGAAGTAAATATCCATTATGGCCAGCAGGGGGTGCTCTTAAATTAGCTCAAAGAATCAGTTTTTGAGTCACTAGTCCAGAAGTGTGTGAATCTTTTTTTATTTTTTGGTATTTTTCCTCTTCTAACATACAAAGTTCAGTCAATAGACTTCTTGATAATTAGTAGATGTGTTGAATTACATGAGGTATGATGCAAAACTCTGTAGTTTTGTGGCTTTCAGGACTGGAGCCTGACACTCCTGCTTTAAAAGATGAAAGATAATCAACATCACATACATTCACAGACAAGTAGGTAACTAACTTACACACACAGCATCAGGTTTTTAATACTCACAGCTGGCTCTGTTTGTCTGAGGTGTGAGACATACACTATGAGCACTGGTTCATGTTTTGTGGCACCACTTTGAGATAATGAGTTCAAAACGTACCTATTTTAAAGAAATGAAAATCAGCATTCAGTTCCACAAGTTAGTTATTCTTTTAGATGTACACTGTTTATTATTCAAGAATCTTGTAGAACAGGTTTGAGTTAATACATGACAGAGATAAAGCAAATGCTTTTCATTGATTATTGAAGCAGTGTGTTTTATGGTCACCTTTTGGTGACATGAAACTCAGTGACTGTAGAACTTCTGAGTTCACTGAACTGTTGAGTACCTTCCTGTCTCCTTACCTTAAACCCTGCAGGTATGCATACTTCCAGCTCCAGTGTTATGGCTCAAAGTGTGTGTGTGTGTGTCAATATTTGCAAAGTGACTTAATGTGTACGTGCTGACAGCCGTTAAGATTCCATCATTCTCTCAAGACACTTGTCTCCTGTCTTCACAGATCTTGTCAGCAGCTTTTTTAGTCTTTGAATGCATTCCCTATCACATGCATCACCATCAACACAGCATGAGTAGGTGTTCTTCACAACTCTTAAAACTTGCTCCTTTGGTATTTGGCCACCTAAAAGGAAGACAAGATGCTCTGTTTTCCAAGATACATCTCTTGCTTTGTTACTCAGTTACCGCAGCCCTTCTGACACCATGCACAATTTGTCATCCTCTCTACCCTGCCCATCAATCAAAAGGGTCCACCATTTGCCAGATATTATTATAGAGCAGGGATTCAGCAGTGATACGGACGTGGTACTGCATGCTCCACTGGAATAAATGCCATCTAATTTGACTAATTAGACACACCTTCCATGTTACTCGGTGTTGTAGCCGTCCAGTTAAAGAGTAAAACTAATCTTTTCCATGTGCAGAGTTTGTTAATCAGAATTGAATTCATCATTAGTTTCTGACTACACAGGATGCTGGGGATTTTTGTGGTTGGTGGACTGGTCTAAAACCAGCAGTGAGTGAGCGAGTGTGTGTGTGCGTGTGTGTGTGTGTGTGTGTGTGTGTGTGTGTGTGTGCAATTGTGCCCCTGTTCAGAGTATCCCCTGCCTTGTTCCCCGAATTCCCTGGGATAGGCTCCAGGCTCCCTGCGACCCTGCGTAGGATAAGATGGATGGAAGATGGATGACTGAGGCTCTTTCGATAAATGTTAAATAAACATCTCCTCATACAAAGCTTCACCATATCAATGATCTATGGTGAATAACGACACATTTTTAAAAACGTTTATTATTAGACTTCGATTATGTGATGCATCGTCCATACGTGTAGCGCCATAAGTCCCCATGAATGAGCTGTTACTATAGAAACGATAATGCATGGAATATTATAATAAACTATAATAAGTTCTGAACTATTGTCAGAGCTTCCGTTATAGAAAATGAATCAACGCCTGCTGACCAATCAGAATCGAGGATTCAACTACGCTGTGGAATAAATGCACAAGTGTAATTAATGAAGTTGACACTGTGTGTAACTGTACAGGTGCACACTGGAAGTGAGTTTGTGAGTTTAGAGTATATGTGCACTTATTAGATATTAGTAGTAGAGCTTTTAAGAATAGCCGGTAGTGACTGGTGTATGACTGCACTGTGAACAGAGCAGGGGGTGAATACATTACCCACCGGCATCCGCTTCTGTTCGCGCCCCTCCTCCATGCAAGCGCACGCACACACACACACACACACACACACGTGGGTGAGAGCGCCGGATCCACGAGCCGATCCTTCTGTTCTTTTCCAGAAAATCTGGAATTTTTGACAAACCTGCAACAAAGCCGAGAACGCACGTGAGACATAACCAGCGGCGAACAGCTGGAATCCGCGCGCATGCGCGCAATCAGCAGCTACTCTTCTTTTTGAAGTGAACGGAACTGACGTCATGCGATTTATGTTGTCTAGTCCGGTGTGTGTGTGTTTATGTGTGTGTATGTGTGTGTGTGTTTATGTGTGTGTATGTGTGTGTGTGTATGTGTGTGTGTGACCGGTTGGTCACATGAAGGCGGCATCTGGAATTTGTTCTTCGCGCGCACCTCTCACTGACGTTTAACTTGGACGTGACTGTAAGTTAGGCTTTTGCGTGCACGTGAAAGAGGAGGAATACATTTAACGCAGCGTGGACACACCCGCGGCATATGATCCCCACGAAACTTGTGCCAGAGAAGCCGACCTCTCTGAGTTTTGGGTCCAACCCCTCGCAACTCGACTACACCTATTGCCTCCGGTCATTTAAATCTTTAGAGTGACAGCTCGCGCACGAGAAACGTTTTTAGCATTTGATCCTGGGAGGAGAGGAGAGGATTAGAGAGGACACTTCAGTGCTTCAGGGCAGTGCAGCCGTTGTAGACTTGCAAGTTTTAAACGAGGGAAAACTCGAGATCTTTTAGACTCATCTTTGAGGATCTGGTATCCTACAAGATAGACAATTGACCCAGAATTGTGAACATGGCATCATTGTGGCATGTGATGCTCTGGAGATGGTCACTGGTTCCTTCATTCCTGGTGCTTTGTCTGTGTGGGACACACACATTTGGAGATGATGACTTTAATGCAGAGGTAACTCTTACTGTTCCTCAAGTTTCCTTCTCTTCTTCTTTTGTTTTGTTCTGAACCATCTCTTATGTTGTGTTGTGTTGTGTTCTGTGTGAACAAGTGCCCAGTTTTTATTTATTCATTTATTTATACAAAACCTTCCTCTACCATTGTGTGCTTGCTCAGGGTCCTTAGGCTTTTTCCTTTTCTGATTTTCTTTACAGTGTATAAACTATACACTCTCCTTGTCGCACCTAGGGTGCATCTTTTGTACCTTTAGGGCATATATTTTACCTAGAAAAGTGCATGTTGTGCACCTTTAATTAGTTCATAATTAAATGTACCTTAAATTATTTATCAGCACATACTATAGGTTCAAAACACGTTCCCTTGATGATGCCACCCCAGCAACAAGGAAAAGTACAGTTTGGTACCTTTTATTTCTGAGAATGTAGAGCAATAAAAAGTGCATACAATACGGTAACTGAAATTAGGAAGGCATGAAGGTGTGCACTAAGTTTTGTTTGTCTGTCCATGTGTGAGAGAGATAATGTCTGGACTTTACCCCAAGCTGCACCCACTCGTCCTCATTCTGTTCACCAAAGTGCTTTTCAACAGCCAGTTAAGAATTTACATTGTGTGTGTGTGTGTGTGTGTGTATGTGTGTGTGTGTTTCTGTATCCTGTTTAGCCACACCTCTGCATCCATTTGTTCTTCCTGTGTTTTCTGTCCTCACTATGACGGAACCGTCTTGTGTGGAGGACACTTAGACCTTCTGAAGGAGTATGATACAAAAGTGTCTTTAGTCATGCTATCTGTTATTGTTATTTATTTTAATCACAGGTTTGTGAATAAATATTTTTGCACGCATCCAACTTGAAGTCCTGACGGTTTTAGAATTCTGAATGGCATTAAATGCCTTGTATCTCACGCTGGTGGCGTGTGAAGTGTGGGTTTGTTCATGGTCTACCACCCAGTGCATAAGAGGACTAGTGTGGTTCGCTCCCTGTCATTAGTGGCCTGGCGCACAGGCAGTGGAACTGACAGGAATACACAACTTAGTCGCTCCAAACTCCCACAAGTGTGCAGACATCGCTGTGGAAATTGATTCCATCAGACAATGACATGAACGCTCAAAGAGTGTCTTCAGAAATAGATCACACCGAAACACAAACACATCTTTTAGTTGACATCATTTTCCTATACAGCACGTAGGTGAGCTTCATTTTGATTAAAACCCGACAGTGATGACTTAAATAGTAGCTTGTGTCATCCTCATACTGGATGTGTATAATTTCCTGCCTGATGCCATGTATGGGCTTCCTGCAAGAAAAAGAGGTTTAAAAGCAAGAGAGGTTTATTAATACGGACCTTTTTTCCAGGTATATGGGTACATCTGTATGATGAGACAGTCTGCTCACGCTAGACATGCACTTAGCTATCTGTCTGCATTTATATATAAGTAATGCACTGAGAATATGCATTGGACTCTTTGCAAATGGGGAAATTGGTGGTTTTATTTGATATAGCTTACATTGTTATTTTTCGACTTAATATGATCATGTCCATCAGTCAAAAACACTGGGCTTACTTAGGGCAGGGTGATATAATGATATGATATGATATGATATTGATAAAAATGACATGATAAGTCTTTTCTAAAAGTGACCGGTGTTCTGTCACATTCCATTTCCATTATTAGTTACACTATTAAATCAAGTTTAGCACCACTTGTTTAGTTTTGTTTCAATTTCATTCCTTGTTCAATAACGTTATTTTTGATCAATATTGAATACAAGGTTTTGAGCTTATTGTTTTTAAAAATGTTGCCCTCCTACTTTGTTTATATCTTCATACATTTAGCTAATCCATCAGAGATTTTGTGTACTATTGACAATCTTTAATTAAAGAAATATTGTAATGCATAATTGTGTGTAAACGTCTACAAGATATCCATTGTTACAGAATTGCTCAAGAGATCATCAGCTGTGTTCCCCATCCCTATTTCACCCTCAGTGTCTCTGAGCTTGAACATGAAAATGCTTAACGATGCAATCAAGACAGAATAAACATCTGAAGATGATTAAGTCAGATTGGGTAAGAGTGCACTTTTTTCATGTTGAATCAGACAAGCCCATGCAGGCCACAGTGCTAATTCTGTAGCGGAGTGTGTGAGCGGTGTAGAGAGACTGATCCAGCCCGAGCATTTTGTGTCACATTGCTCCAGTGACTAAGGGTCTTAAAGGAGACTTAAAGATGTGCCTGTTTACTTAAGCTTCCATAATGTCCATTTGGCTCTGCTTACTACAAAAACAGTGCCCTGATTAAGTCTCCTGACAATGCCACGCAGGTCAAGCTCTCAGCATGTGCTGACAACCCCAGCAGGACGAGTCGTCCCACCTTGTCTGGCTTGCACAAAGCTGTGGATCAGACAAACCAAAAACCGTGGGAGGAAAAGAACTAGCTTAAAAGCTATGTTGGATTTATAAGTGAAGACGTCTCCTCTTTCTTGGCTCCTGGAGTGTTACTGAATTCTTGAGCCGTGTGGCTATTGTCATTTTCACATAACCTCTAAAGGTCATATCTAAAGATAGGGTTGAGGCTTTGTGTCTCAGCTGTGCTGTCCACATCTCTCAATAAGACAGAGACTTGATTACAATGAGAATTAGCAGTTAATAAGACAGACTCTGCTTTGAAGCAGTAACATTTTGCTTTATATGCCTTCATAAGCAACATCCTTGTTAGTGTTACCAAAAGAAGTCAATTGCTTGGCCTGCTTTAGTGTTAGAAAGGGAAAGGACAGCGCAACGGAGGCTGGGAGTCTGCTTCAGGCCTGCTCGTTTCTGGTGCATGGTGATTAGTGAATGCAACAGCTGTTTTCCGAATCCACAAACAGAAACAGAGAGGGATGATTTGGGCTGCAGGGCTCCCAGGCAGCTGAGGAGCAACAATGACATGTTTTGTCTTTGGCCGACTCTATCTGAGAGAGATGCAAAAAGAAAAAGGGGAGCAGAGAGAGATGTAGGCGGGTGGGGAGGGTTTATGAGGTCTGTAGTACACAGGGAGCCGACTGTATCACTTCCTGAAGGCCAGTCTCTGTCCATTTCTACTGTTAACCCTTGCCTTACCATTCTCACTCACTCATTCAACCCAGAGACCCTTCTTACCACTTTTCACGTCTTTGTGGTCCGTTTCCTTCTCTGTCTGTTCGACGCTAATTGCATCGACTTCTAATGGGGTCTTCAGAGTGGATGTTTCTTCACACTGATTGAAAGCATCGAAATCATTTCAAATTGAATTACTTTTAAAGCAACAAACTATTTTTATTGAGACAATGGGTGCAAAGATTCATTTGTTTTCTCGATGGATCAAATAGCTGTTTACTTTATCGAATTGAATCAGAGCATTCTTAATTAATCATGAGTTGATTCAATTTGCTATAAACCCCACAAAATACACCACTACTACGTACATGAACATACAATGAAGGATTAGGGTTTTCAATGTGATACAGATATCCGAGCTCTGAATATCAGCCAATACCTGATAATCATATGTTACATTTTATTTGTATAGCACTTAAAGTATCTGTAGGTTTGCTAGGTCCCTAATGAGCAAATAGGGGTGACAGTGGTAAAGACAAACTCCCTGAGAGGACCTGAGGAAGAATCCTTGACGGAAACCAGACTCAAATGGCAACCTGTCCTCTTCTGGGTGACACCAGATAGTCTGACACAAGTCACATGCATAATGATGGCATGCTTAAAGATAGACTGTGTGCTGTTTTCATGTGCATGATCTGCATAATGTCAGTCCGTATCACACACTTTCACGGCATAGCATACATCAGCTGATCGGACCAAAATATCAATTAATCAGTGGCTCATGATTTACCCTGCTTGGTCTTTTAACCTCATGGTAGGGTCTCTCTTGCATTTGAATTATAGAACATCCGCTTTCCATCTGCTGAAAGCAAGAGCATATGTGTGATCAAGGACCGGTCTCTTTCTGTCACAGCGTGCTGGACATGAAATCTTACATTGCTAACATTCTAACATTCCCAGCTCTGTGATAGTAGTGTAATTGTGATAGTAGTGTCAATCATTGTTGGTCCTGGTCTGTGTATGAAGTTTGGCACTGCAATAACTAAGTGTGATTATTTTTTAAATTATTATTTTTAAAAACTCTCTTTCTTATGCTCTTTTTGCGTCTCTCTCTTGCACTGTTTTTCCATCTTCCACTTGCTTTTTCACTTGATCTTGATTGCTCCCACTCCCTCCCCCTCTCACTTAATGACCAGAAAGATGGCGTGCGCCCAAGCCTCAGGAATAAAAGCGCTTTCCAGTCGTTAGAGTCTTGGCTGACATTGTGCTGGAGACACACACACACACACACACACACACACACACACACACTGAATTAAAGTCGTTTTACAGCACCCTGCTCTTCAAGGACCCAGTAATGCAAGTGACTCTTAAGGTCCTTTTGAAGGAGTAACTGGCTCGCTGGCTCTCGTCTGGCACTTGCTTTGTATGCACGGCAGAGGATCCTGTGATAGCACTGAAATGCTTTCTCTTTTTAAAAGCGGACCTTTATACATCTCCTGCTCAGAGCTGGAGTGCTGCCTTTATTCCACACTCCCTACAATAAATACCTATCAGAAATAATTCCCAGGGCTCTTGGGAGAGCCAGACAGAGATGTGTGCTGAATAAAACCTTGGAATTAGTGCTCTTTATAAGCCAGCATGGATCTCAGTGTTAGTATCATTGGTGCTTCCCACTGAGCCGGCAGGAGCCCCACACCCTCAGGGCCATGTAGCACTCAGAGGAACACAGAACTTATCCATGGAGCAAGGTGTGTCCCACACAGCATGCCTATTCATCATTTCCCCCCACTCCCAACCTCAAATCACACAGAAAGCAGCACAACGGGAAAGGACAAGAGCTGCTCCTGCTGTTCTGAATAGTTACTAAACTGTGTAGCTATTTATACTTCGCACTCTCAGAGAAAAAAAAAGCATACTAAATTGTACCTTTCCATGTTACTGGGGTAGTGCTTTCTAGAGAACCTACCTAGAAAGGTGCATGTAGGTTTAATGTATCTTTAAATCTTTAAGTCCAGGTATGTGGAGCGCACGTACCCGGACTCATTTGTTATTGTCCTTGGCGACTTTAACAAAGGTAATCTCACACATAAACTTCCCAAATACAGACAATCTTAAATCTTAAATGCCCGACCAGACAGGAGAACATTCTGGATCACTGTTACACTACTGTATGCAGTGCCAATCATGCCGTCCCACGAGCTGCACTGGGACACTCTGACCATGTCATGGTCCATCTGATTCCTGCATACAGGCAGAAATTGAAGCTCTCCAAACCTGTTGTGAGGACATCAATTAGTGGACCAGAGAGGCTGTGGAGGATCTTCAGGCATGCTTGGACTGTACTGACTGGGATGTATTCAGGACAGCTACCAACAGTCTGGATGAGTACACAGAGGCTGTGACGTCATACATAAGCTTTTGTGAGGATAGCTGTGTACCATCACGCACCAGGGTGACTTACAACAATGACAAACCCTGGTTTACAGCCAGACTCAGACAGCTAAGGCTGGAGAAGGAAGTTGCATTTAAGAGGACGGAATCAGGTTTAAAGAGCCAAAGTACAAGTTTAGCAAAGACGTGAGAGAAGCTAAACAGCTGTACTCTGAGAAACTACAACAGCAGTTTTCAGCCAACGACTCTGCTTCTGTCTGGAAAGGGCTGAAACAGATCACAAACTGCAAACCTAAAGCCCCCCACTCTGCTAACGACTTGCGTCTGGCCAGTGAATGTGTTTTACTGTCACTTTGAAAGACAATTGGGCAGTCCTGACACCATCCCTTGCAACACCAGCCATCAGCTTCAGCTCCAGCCCACCAGCTTCACCACCTCCAACACAGTAGGGGCTGGGTCTCCTCTCCACAGCTGCACATCTCAACGGCTCCCTCCCCCTCCTCCCCCACCGCAAGTACGACTCTCTCCATCCTGGAGAGAGTCTTCAAGAGACAGAACCCCCACAAAGCAGCTGGACCAGACTCTGTCCCTTCATCCATCCTGAAGTACTGTGCTGATCAGCTGTCTCCAGTGTTTACAGACATCTTTATCACCTCACTGGAGATAGGCCATGTGCCAGCCTGCTTCAAGACCTCCATGATCATCCCATCCCCAAAAAACCAAGGATCACAGGACTTAATGTCTACAGACTAGGGATGTGATGGTGAGGGGGGTGTTCCCTTTTCCCCCCCTTGCTTTTAAATTGCTTATGAATGCCCATGTGGCTGAGCGCATTTTACTTTCGAATTAGCGGCAATTTGGGGGCGGCGATTGCTTGAATGGTGGGTTCGTTATTATTCTTAATGAAAAACACAACAACAAGAAAACAGTACAATGACAAACTCGCTTATATTAAAGATAGAGCTTTTGAAACCAAACCTTCCGCCATTGTCTTGTCAGTCAACTTGCCTCACTCTCGTTACGTGATCTGTGCTGTGACTCATTCGGCTCATGCTGAATTGAGCAGACGTGTTCAGGTTTTTAATTGTAGCGTCCGTACTCTAATTGAACTAAATGCATTTTATTACTGTAAAAAAGCAAAACGATGGGGTGGTGCCGCAGTGGGCAAGCAATGTAATCGGTGTGCGGTGTAACACCGGGAACACCGACTGTTGCAGCAAGGTCACTACAGACCCGTCGCTCTGACATCTGTGGTAATGAAGTCCTTTGAGTGCCTCATGCTGTCCCACCTCAAATCCATCACAGACCATCTCCTGGACCCCCTGCAGTTTGCCTACAGAGCCAACAGGTCTGTAGATGACACAGTTAACATGGCCCTGCACTTCATCCTCCAGCACCTGGACTCCTCAGGAACCTACGCCAGTGAAAGCAGTGGAGATGGTGGTAGACTTCAGGAAGAACCCAGTCCCACCTGCCCCCATCATCCTATGTGGCTCCCCAGTCGATACTCTGGACTCCTTCCACTTCCTGGTCACCATCATCACCCAGGACCTCAAGTGGGAGCTGAACATCAGCTCTCTGATTAAAGAAGTGCACCAGAGGATGTACTTCCTGCGGCAGCTGAAGAAGTTCAACGTACCAAAGACAATGATGGTGCATTTCTACACCTCCATCACTGAGTCCATACTCACCTCCTCGATCACCATCTGGTATGCTGCTGCCACTCTGGCATGTCATTCACTTTGCTGAGAAGGTGATTGGCCATCCCTTCATGACCTGTACAGTTCCAGGACCCTGAAGCAGGCAGTTAAGATTGTGGCTGACCCCTCTCACCCTGGACACAAACTTTTCGAGGCACTCCCCTCTGGCAGGAGGCTGCGGTCCATCAAGACCAAAACCTCATGCCACAAAAACAGTTTCTTTCCATCCGCAACTGGCCTCATTATCAATACTCAGGACCCACCATGGTCTCTTATCCACGTCCATGGACATTACACATTGCATTAACGAACAACCCCATACGTTGTTGTTGTTTCATATGCACTACATTAACACACACAATTCAGACTGCTATACTGCACCTTTTTTACTTCAGTTCTGTGCATTTGCACTGACCCACTTTTGCACATCCTGCACTAATATACAGTTAATGTCTTTTTCTTTTAATTTTCCTAAATCTTTATACTTTTATATTTGTGCTCATAGTTTACATAGCTTTATACATTAGCAGTTAGCACTGGACCAGTACCAAATGTTTTTCTGCTCGCACCGTTACACACAGCAGTCAGGTAAAACTTAAATAGGCTAGCAAGTGAAAGTTACAACTTGTGAGGAATGGAAATTATTTTTATAAACAGATTTATAACAGAATTTTTTAAACAATACACTTCCTAAAAAAAAGAAATCAGCATTTTGACATTCATGATTGGCACCTAACAACCTATAAAGCCTTTCTAACACTTTTGTTAGCATAACATTATGTAACTAGCTAACCTTGTTTCAAGGCATTCAAAATTGGAACTAAAATTAGTCCTCTCTTGTCACCTTTACATCAGACTCTTCCATTTGTGCCAGCGTCATGTGAAGTAACTAGATAAGTAGTTAGCAAACTAGCTAGCTTTGTTTCAAGGCAAAAAATTGTTAACTCTTCCATTTAATCATATGCTGTATGTTAAGCTTAAATGTTGATCTGATTTATACCAAAAAAAGACTGATCCATCATGAAAATACTGTAGATTCAAGTATTTATTGTATAGTCCTTGTATGTCCTTGTATAGAGCTCCGTAGGTGGAAGCCGTGTTTACCCTGTATGATATTTGACCCAATTTTACTGTTGCAGACAAAAATTGGACATTACAAGAATTCAAGATGTCGTCAGTTGAGATTGGTGGTCCTAGAACACATAATGTGATGTGCACACTGGCATCCAATTCAGTGTCATAGTCATCAAAGATTGTGTTGATTGATGACGTCAGCAAAACCTTGTAATTTTCTTTAATTGCAGATCTCTCATTATACGATCTTTATCATATAATCTGACATGGTGAACACATGTTATCCCTGAGTCCATTATATAAGACTTTACTGGGATTATTTCATACCATGTGACAAGTAATTATCTTAACAGATTGCTGAAATTACGCACAGTGTAAAACTGACTTAATTAAGTTGGCCTGATTTATGAGTTTAATGACAGGACAAGCAAAGGTGCTTCAAATTCCATGAGGATTTTGTACAGTGAATCTATTGAAGTAAATAAGTAAAGCACTTTGAATACAATTAAGAACAATGTGAATTAAATCAGACAAACCCTTCTGGATGGAAAGTGCTACAAATGTAGGCAGTTAAACACACAGTAGGCCAGTCTATCCTACTCTGTGTTGGATTTTGTGTGGGGAAGGGGGAGAGGACGGGACGACTCCACACTCTAGATGGCAGCTATGGGGGGTTTCCCTGCTTGCTGTGCCCAGAAACAGGGCCATCTATTCAGCTGTCTACAAAACACAGAGGGGGTACAAAGGCCTGTCTCTTTTGGAGCCATGCTGAAGGAAGACAAGTTCTGGCTAGATAACCATGCAGAAGCCCTGTTCCCAGTGCAGGAAAAGAGGGGTCATTATAAAGGCAGTGACCCCGAAAACCTCCAAAGTCCAGTGGGACATCTCCATTAACCTTGTGATAATTAAGGCCAGCTCATGCAGAGGTGGGACACGGGCCATAAAAATCACAGACTGAGTTTGAAGCAAAGCACCTTTGTTGCTGTCCCAGTGGCCCCTCCGATTGGGTTTAGATATATAATTTTGGTGGCCAATTTGTACTGAGCCCATCACTGTTTCCAGTGAGACAGTTCTATTGGTGGGCCTTGTTTTGAGAAAATGTTAAAACAAAAATAGACTGAACATATATTTTGGACATTTTGTATTTTGGAAAAAATCCAACAAATGTAAATGAAAAATAATTATTGCCCAAGAGAGCCTTTCAAAATGGTTTGAAGGAATAGTCCAGTGACTCAGTAGACAAGGAAATGCCTTTTTGTATATTTTTTCCCCTTAGTTATAATAATAAGTCTTTGTGGTTTTTAGCCTGATTTATTGTCTGGTGTGTGTATATAGAATACTGTCATGAAGATGGCTGCTTAAGTGGAAGTAATGAAAGCCAGAGATGTGTAACGTAAACTCTATAAGTAGTTGTCAGTTGTTTGTACAGTTGTTGGTCGTTCTGATGTGTCCAGACACTGCTGTATGGAGACAGGGCTTGGCCGGAAGACCTAATTACTATAACCACAGGGCAGGAATAATGACGTGGGAGCTTAATTATGTAATTTCACTAATTGTCTAATTAGGTCAAGCCACCTACATTGCACTACAGAGCCAAATCAAAACTTTAATTCCACCATCATTTCCTATTACTATGATCACAAGACTCTTTTGCCTTTAGGAACACAAACTCCCACTTATGCATCTGGCTATATTTGACTATACACCAAGGCACTGCACCATATGAACTGTCCAATCTCAGTGATCCAATAAGGCCCTTCCCGTAAGGGACTTTCTCTAGTTGTATTGGGTATACTATCAGCTAGCTTGGTCATCGACTATGAACTGTCCAGCTGGAACAGTGCCCATTGATCAGTAAACATGCATGCAGATTCGATAGAAGTCTTTTTGTCTTGTGTTAAGTTTTGGTAAAGCTGTATGGAAAACCCCACACTGGCCTTCACTTGGGGCCTGTAATATGACCTACCCAGCTGGTGGTGCCTTTCCCTCAATCTGTAGCTACTTCTGCCATGACTTTATCATCCAATCTGGAGCTGTATTAAATATCTCAGCAGAACAGGTGTGGCACACTTTGACTCTGTAATATGGTCCTCTCACGCACGATCTACTACTGCTGTCCAAGCTATAAAAGCCTTTGACACTTAATCTGGATGATCATTGTGGTGTTAAATTTCTCTCTGTTTGACTTTTGTCAGTCCTGGCTCCGGATGTATGGATACCTCCCTCAGGCGAGTAGGCAGATGTCCACTATGCGATCGGCTCAAATCCTGTCCAACGCCATCAGTGACATGCAGAGATTCTATGGCCTGGAGGTCACAGGAGAGATGGATCCAGGAACTATAAAGTAAGACTCATAGAATTTATTACTGTAATAACTGTGCGGTTGGCTTGGCTGCATAGGGTCCAATTCTTGTAACTGGTGCTTCCCATAATTTTACCCCTCACCAGAGCTGATCATTTACTAAAGTATTTAGTAGCGCATTATTGCATGGCTCAGAGACAATAAAACTAGAATTGGTTTAGCGTGGCTAATTGGTAGAACCATGAAATGGTGTCTAATAGTAAATCAAGGCAAAGACTCGGATGAAGGGCTTCATCACTTCCACAGTACAGCAGGAAGACATCAAAAGATCAAGTGATGAAGCCCTTGTAAGTCCAGCCACTTTGAATGCCTGCTACATTTTTTGAAAGAAAAAAAGACAATATTTACATAGAACTCCAGTTGGTTCTTTGGTTTTTCTCTTTGAGGACACCTTAAAGCATCCACGTTGAACCCTATAACAGTGTTTACCTATTAAAGAGGCTTCAAAATATAACTGCTGTAGATAGTGGAGAACCCTTGAAAATCCCTTTTGATCCTAAGAGTGTATTAGACATTGAAATTACCTGGTTGAACTTTTCCATTCTTCCTCTTTCAGAGCCATGAAGAGGCCTCGTTGTGGGGTTCCGGATAAGTTTGGAGGTCAAATCAAGACTAATGTTCGCAGGAAACGTTATGCCCTCACTGGCCACAAGTGGGACAAAACCCACTTGACCTTTAGGTATATGTCCAGAAAAACTGTATACCTTGAAAAATTTGAGTCTTGGGTTAATTTTCTCACATTTCACATTGTGTTTCTCTCACAGTATACAGAACTATACTCCTAAGATTGGGGAGTACGACTCGTACGAAGCCATTCGTACAGCCTTTAAGGTGTGGGAGAAGGTAACACCTCTGACGTTCGAAGAAATTCCCTATTTAGAGGTCAAATATGGCCGGCGAAAGGAACCTGACATCATGATCTTCTTCGCCTCTGGTTTCCATGGTGACAGCTCCCCGTTTGATGGCGAGGGTGGCTTCTTGGCACATGCCTATTTCCCTGGTCCAGGGATGGGCGGTGACACGCACTTTGACTCAGACGAGCCCTGGACAATTCGAAATGAGAATTTGCAAGGTAAGTCAGTGCAATTGAATTCTGAAATGCTTAAAAAAAACCATCTCAAAAGCCTCCACAGCGTAATGCATGTTTACAACATGCCAGTGACCTTTCAAAATCCCCTCAGTTACCATCTGTATAGTGACCCAGTCCACTACAACAATGTGCAGAATTATCGTTCTACCCATTTTATGACTTCTGATACACGCAAACACGCACACACCCCCCTATTATTTAACCCATGTGAATTTGTTTAGTTTGTTTTATTCGCCAGGCTGTTTTAGTTTTGCTCTTTACTATTATGTCTATAAAATTAGAAAATAGGCGAGTGACATCACAGCAGTTCCCACTGCCAGCTCCCGCATGCTGTGAGTGAGAGAAAGGTCGGACTTTATAAGCCGAGTTTCCGTCTTGCTTTCTCCTGACGCCTAACGACTTGTGTACTCATTAGCCAGTTATATTGTGTAGCTCAGAGCCCATATGACCAGATTTCAATAAATCCATGCTGGAAAATGGTTATTTTTTAACAGACTAGTGTTGAGACATAATGCAAAAATCTCTCATCTGTGTGCAGTGTTCACTGAAAGCAAATTTTCGGCAGAAACATTTATTTCAAGTAAAGGACAATTGGCGGACGATCTAGTTCCGCCATTCTGTTGAATAGCCGAGATCTGACTTTCCTCCAAAGGTTTTGCTTCTGACGTGATCATCAGGATTACATCACAAAGACTTCTCTGTCTTTTTCCCCCCTCTTTCCTTCTTCATTTGGAGTCACATGGCAAGATAAAGGCAGAAACTCTTGCTGTGAAAGCACTTCAATGAGGGCTTTACTGAATACTTGTCGTACCCAATGTGTCGGAAGTACAGAATAAAGCTGAATTTTTGGTAATTAGAGGTGCTATCATTCTGCCAGCAAGGGAGATCTTATCGGCCAGAATTTGAATTGGCTCAGCATAATTATCATTCATGGGGAAGCACCACACCATAGTAAAACTTGGACACAGCTTCAAAAGGGGTGTGTATTTAACACTGTGATTAAAGCAGTCAATTTCCATTGGCTTTAGAGTCCACAGGGTTTCCTTTGTGGCCGGTCGTCTCAGTCACTGTCACAGCTGTGCGCCGTATTGTCTTGAAAATACATCATCATTCCCGTTCCTTAGACAGAACCAGCTTTCATTGGCAAGTGGTGGACATACACCCGAGCCTCGGCCTGTCAAAGACATCATTGATTTAGCAGCCTGAGGCCATTAGAACATCCATTTAATGCTCCTCCTATCTGTCGAAAGCCATTAGCTCTAATATCATGGTGTCTCTGTAAATCCCTGAACAAGCAGCTCTTCAGTGACCTCATAAGTCCTATAAAGACGCTTAACACTCAGATCACACTGACGAACAAGGAGGAAGTAATCACTCACAGATTTTTTTTTTCTGATAACACAACTAAGGAATCACAGAGATCCATTTGCTCAGAATTAGATTCACAAATCAACCTGACAGCTGCAGAATGGAGACAGAATATAATTCAAGGCAGGCAGAGAGTGCACTGCTTTTACAGACGTTTCTATAAATCATTACAGTCACCATCTGTGTATTACAAATGTCCTGCATCAAACCCACATGCGGCCCATACACACATTCACAAACCCACACACACACACACACACACAAATGCTGATATGCTTGAATAAGAACTCAGGATGCTCCGTTCCAATCCATTACTCCTCCCTCTTCACTTCACTCTAGCAGCATGCCGGTTGACCCGAGGTCACAAAGACAACAGACCTCTCAAACAAAGAGAAGTTTAAGCATCTCCATGTTTTTAACACCAGTCAGTAACTAAAAAGGCAAACGCTTGGCCCTAACCCAGACAGGCAAACGCTTGGCCCTAACCTTTTGGTCCCAAATGCTCGAGTGTGTTTTATTTTATTTATGCAACCTCCACTATAGGGAGTGCTAGCTTTACCAGACCTCTCTTTTGAGTAACATCAACTGGCAATGCAGTTATCATGGTGGACTTTGAAATTGAATCTGTATCATGTGTCTCAAACCTAATAACCTAATAATAGCCCTATGTAAAGGATATTTTTAGCTGAGTGGATGGTACTGCGTCCATAAAGAGTGATTGTATCATGTAAATCCTTGTATCACCTCAATAATCATCTCTATAACACAGCAGTTTATTCTGGCTTACCAGTACACATCAAATTTCATTTCATTAACATTATTTAATTTATATCTCTTCATTGCTTCCTCCATCTGCACCTTCCTTTGCAGGAAATGATCTGTTTCTGGTAGCAGTGCATGAGCTGGGTCATGCTCTAGGTCTGGAGCACTCCAATAATCCTTTGGCTATTATGGCTCCCTTCTACCAGTGGATGGACACAGAGAACTTCCAGCTTCCAGAGGACGATCTCAGAGGCATTCAGCGGATCTATGGTAATATTGATAATGCAATACTTTAGTTATGTCAAGTGCATTAATAGAAATGGATCCATCTAGTACTCTAAGGCAGGGGTTCTCACCTCAATTTCTAGAGGCCACTGCCCTGAAAATTCCCCTGCCTCACCACACCATATTAAGCCCATGCTCTGGATAGCAGTTATCAAGCCTTCTATAACTTGGTTCAGGTGGGCCAGGAGCAAAGAAAGCTTGAAGCTCAACAGGGCAGTGAGCTTCCAGAACTGGATTCTTTGGTTTGTCCTTCTGGTTTTTTTTATTTTTTATTTTATTTATTTATTTATTTTTAAAGTTTTTTAATTTCCCAGTAGTACCTGTTTAGAAAGCTAGAGCCATTAACTAACCACAACTACATCTTGTTGTTGAACTACTAAACAAACCATCATAAGCTGGATATGGTGGATAGGGAAGAGGGAAAGCTTGAAACTAGACAGGGTAGTACAATTCCAGGACTGTATTCTTTGGTTTATCCTTCAGGGGGTACCTGTGACAGTTCCAAGTAGTACCGCTTTAGGAAGCTAGAGCCATTAACCATCCAAAGAACCTTTGAAGAAGCTTTGAGGAAGATTGAGCAAGTCCAAAGCTGTGACTGTACAAAAAAACAGTGGTGTATTTTACTGTCACCACAGTTCATGTTATTCATTCTGGTCTAGTGTCATTTGAAATGTTTTTCTTCATGCTGTTTTTTTTAAGGGATGGTAGGTTTTGTTTTTATCTTTGTGGTGGTGATGCAGAGTGTAAAGTTGACTATTTAGTTTTTTTGGTTAATTTGTGTTTGGATGGCTTGGCTTGCCAATCCAACCTCAAAGTTGTTCAGTGGGTCATTAACATTTTCTGCAATAGTGTTATTTTTGAGCAAGTAGCAGAGGAGTTGTTTACACAGCATGCCTTATGCCCACTGTGTTACCACAGCTCTAGGGCTGTTTCCCATATGAATGCAGTGCCTAAGTTAGATTTCTGATACTCGAATCCATTTATCACTAGATACCCAAACACAGTTAGACACCCTTGTGTTTTAATTCTATTAAGTTATTATATCAAGTTCATTGCATCTTCTCATTGTTGTCCTGTAGGACCTCCTCACAGTTCCCCAACTCAGGCTCTTCCCACTGTGACCCCTCGCCGTCCCAACCAGCCTAAGAACCCACCAGGAGCCCCACCACGTCAGCCAGATCGACCACGCACCACTGACCGCCCTGAACAGTATGGCCCCAACATCTGTGAGGGCAACTTTGACACGGTCACTGTGCTCCGTGGAGAGATGTTTGTTTTCAAAGTGAGTTGGAGTCACTGAAATGTGCTACACAAATACTCTGAGTGTATGTTTGTGTGTGTGTGTGTGTGTGTATGTGTACATATAAAAACAAGTCTGACATTGTTAATATAGTGTGTAATAGGATCTGACAAGCATTCAGTAAGTTGTTAGCCGGTTAACCAGGTAGGAAATTGGGTGAAAAACGAGGCCCTGTGCTCCCAGTGGGGCTTTGCTAGTCCTGTTGCACTCTCTCCAAGTTGTATTAGTAATAGCTCAGAAAAAGTACCGAGTTCCATCTGTTCCAGCTGAAGACCAGGCAGAGGCTTCAAGCCTGGTCTCAATAAGCCTCCAGAGGGATTGTAGCCTATAAAACCCCAGTCCTGAGCTCAGTTATGAGCCATAAAAGAGTAGTTCTGTATCATTGGGCTCTGGAGTTCATCAGGAGAGCCACGGGACACAGGGGCAAGTTGTGGCCTTGATCTGAACGCCTCACTGGAGCTAAGCTGTTCTTAGTCGAGGATTCATCTGCAGTTTTAGATGTTCTTGGGTCAGATCGTTCCATCATGTGATTTCCCCTTCATGAAAGAAGCTGCTTTCTTGTTTTTCACGGTGTCTCCCTCATACCCTTCCCTTATAATTGGAATGACAAGGATTAAGTCATATGATCTTCGCTTGTTGTTGATTAAGTGCTCTCTTCTTTTTGTTCTTTTTGCTAATTCGATGTAGTATGAGAATATATCTTCTGCAGTTGTAGATTAAGTCATACAAGCACTTTGACGCGATTCTTTCACAATTACACTAAACAGTATTGTTTACACTACACAGAATTGTTCTGCAAATCTGAACTGGAATTTGACTTTTGGTCAGTCGTATAGTCCTTGTGTTTGCTCTTGACATCAAGTAGATGAAGTCTGAGTCTCAGTCTTCTGCATTGTGTAAAGAAATTCAAGGAAAATCCCCCCTATAAAGGTTTGGGTGATTTCCTGCCACCTAAGCTGCTAACAAGTTTTCTCCGTTACATGAATAATTTACATTTTATAATGCCAGTAACCCAAATGAAAGCTTTTAGCCAACATGTGGTGAGCCAAACCCAAACCTAATTTAACACACAATATTCCAGCCGATCTCTGAAAGACGATTTGTTATTTTGCAGTTGGCTATGACTTAGTTATAATTTCTTGTTCTGGATTTAGATGAGCTTGACCAGCTGAGTTGCATTTGAAAAGCTCAGTGTAGACTTGCAAAAGATATGCAGTGCAAGAAGGATATGTCATTTACTGTTACACCTAATAAAACACAGATCTGTGCTTTCTGCAAACCTCAGAAGGGAGTTATACTGTCCTTTTTTTATGGGTGAAATGTGTCTTAGCTGTGTGTGTAAAGAAAGAGGTGTTCTCTGGGCTTGTGGAAGGACAGTGCTGGAGCAGATGGGTTAAGTTTAGAACTTGCTAGCTGAAAGTTTGGCACTAACTTTAATTTGGGTCAGGTGTGGCGCAATCGCAAGGTCTTGGCTTGGAACCCAAGAAACAGGAGAATAAGCTTGCTTGTTGGTGTGGGTCATGAGTGTGTAGCCTGTTATCTTTAGATTGTTGTTTTGAACAGGTGTACAGCCTTTGAGTTTAGCTGTAGATTTGATTCATTCAGTGACTGCTATTTTTCAAGGACTTCTTGCTTTTAATGTTTTTCAACACGGAACTTCCATGTGATATTCCCTCAGATTTTGGAGAGCAGTTAGCTGTTGCTTGGTGTATACAAGCTACAAGCTGACCTTGGAAATACAGCGGTGTCTACAGGGGCATGTGGGGTAGAGTGCGCCAGCTGATTTCTTCCGTTTTCCTGATTTTTTTTTTCTTCTGTTTTTGTGTGTATCTCATGCTAAATAGTTCTGGATCATTTACAACATGAAACAAAGGCAACCTGAGTAAACACACAATACAGTTTATATTTTTTCTTTTTCATTGAACCAAAAAAAGTTATCCAACACCTATCACCAATGTGAAAAACTAATTGTCCCCTTGAACTTAAAATCTGGTTGTGCCACCTTTAGTAGCAATAACTGCAAACAAATGCTTACGATAACTGGAGATCAGTCTTTCTCTTACTTCTAGGACTAGGATTTACTCCCATGCTTTGGATCATTGTCTTGCTGCATAATCCAGTTGCGCTTGAGTTTCAATTTATAGACTGAAGACTGGACATTCTCCTTTAGGACTTTCTGGGAGCAAAATTCATGTTTCCCTCAATTATTGCACGTTGCCTAGGCCCTGAAGCGGCAAAGCATCCCCACACCATCACACTTCCACCACCATACTATGATGTTATTTTTGTGGAATTCTGTGTTTTCTTTACGCCAGATGTAACGGGACCCCTGTTTTGCAAACAGTTCCACTTTCGACTCATCATTCCACAGAACATTCTCCCAAAAGTTTTGAGCATCATCAGGGTGTGTTCTGGCAAAATTCAGATGAGCCTTAATGTTATTCTGGGTTAGCAGTGGTTTTCACCTTGCCACTATTCCATAGATGCCATTTTTGCCCAGTGTCTTTCTGATAGTGGAGTCATGAACAGTGACCTTTATTGATACAAGAGAGGCCTGTAGGTCCTTTGATGTTGTCCTTGGCTCTTTTGAACCTGCTGGATGAGTAGTTGCTGGATGATTGTTCAGGGTTAAAAATTGACTAGCTAGAAGCCTATAGCATAAGTCACGTGTGATAACTTCTTCAATTAATTTTGTTTGAGGCTATATCATATTAATGCCATTCTGCCCCAACAAAATCTATGATCATGAGCTGTTGCTGGTGTTCAGCCAGACAGCTGCTAGAGGTGTGCTAACACCAAGGAACCTTAATAGACATTCCCTGTCTAAATGTGTAACGTTTTTGCTCCTTTAGGGTCGCTGGTTCTGGAGGGTTCGAAGAAACCGCGTACTGGATAATTACCCCATGCCCATCGGCCACTTTTGGAGAGGCCTTCCAGGAGACATTGATGCAGCATATGAGAGACACGATGGCAGATTTGTCTTTTTCAAAGGTATGTTTTTGCCCATCTATGTTCACTCTGTGAGAATGCCAGTGTTGCATTTTAGTACATGTTGTAAAAAGCTTGCCATGTTGGCGTCAATTAGCCATGCTCAATGGAGGACTATTTCTTGACGACTCCGATGGATTTTGACATTTAGTAGTAAGGGACTGGTGTGCGAGTTCCTTTAGTAACTATTCATCTTATTCTTCTTATTTATCATGAATTTTACAGGTATAGTTAGTGAAAGAACATGAGTTCCCTAAAAAGTCAGAATTTTATTGCAGAGTCAGAGTACCTTATAGATTGGTACTAAAATCCTTATGAGAGTGCTTTAGTTATTGCTTTTTACCTCGCAGTGCCCTTAACAGTTGCCTGGGCAGCAAAGCACTGATACAAACAGTGAAATGTTTAACTTATATTTGCATTGTCCTCTTATTTTATTACTTCATTAAGCTGAAATCAAAAAACGGCTTTGGCAGTAGTGAGCTTTTCCTTAACTGATTTTCCTGCAGTTGTCCACTCGTAGACAAGAAATTTTAACAGCTACTTCCTGTATAGTAATATTTATCCTTGTTTTTCATCTCGGCTTGTCCTGTCCAACACTGTGGTTGAGATAAAGTTCTGATCAATTCTTTTGATAAACAAAGAGGGAGGGATGTTGGAGAGAGAGAAGGAAATAGACTGAGTGTGAAAGTGAATTTTTTATTCTTTTTTTTTTTCTGAAGAGAAATTTGGAAAACATCTGTAGGCCAAGTGATGTCATTGGCAAGGTCTTCTTAAGTTTGGATGCCTGCCATCGGAAAGAAACCAGGGGGACCGAAAAACTTGGACGGCAAGAACTGTTATATTTGAGGCGCGGCTGTTGCATCAGCCAGTGGTTCCTCCAGATGCTGAGTGCAGAGTTTGCACTTTTTCAGAATGAGTATATGGAATCAAACTGCGACCCTAGTGGATGGTGCCACCATGTCTGCCATACTGTAAAATAATAATATAAAACACTACAGCGTTGATCATAGTATCAACTCTGATGTCGTGCAGTGTTCTGTCATCAGTTAGACCATGAGAATGCCAGATTTAACCAAAACCAAACTGTTTCTGCAACTTTCTCTGTGTTGTCCTCCAGTGTGGTTATTTTTGTTTGCACTCAAGCAGCAAAACCAATACGGTAATGCAAGATGGGAGTTTTTGCAAGTTTCTGTGATTGCTTTAGTCAGGCAGAGGGAAATTCCTTGTGTTCTGAACTCTTGCGTATTTACGTATTTCCATTCTCACCACACCATGTTGTTTTTCTTCTCTTCCCTAATCTGTGCAGGGGATCATTTCTGGATTTTCCGGGAGGCCATCCTGGAGCCAGGCTACCCTCTGGAGCTGGTAGATTATGGCCGGGACATTCCTTATGACAAGATAGAGACGGCCATCTGGTGGGAACCGTCAGGCTACACCTACTTATTTAAGGGAGACAGGTAAGCAGAAGGTCCTGTCTTTGATCAACTTTCAAAGGTTAATAGCAATACTTAGCATGTTCGTTGTTTGTTATATATTTGTATTACTGTATTAGTAGCATTTAAAGTGTCTCAAATGATTCCAGTAAGCTATATGTTCCCAGTAAGCAGTTGGTGTATTTGGTAATTCCTTCCCTGTAGGTACTGGCGTTTTAATGAGCAGTCGCGTGCAGTGGACCGAGACTACCCTAAACCAATCAGTGTTTGGGATACGTCAGTACCCACATCTCCCAAGGGAGCTTTCCTCAGTGATGATGGAGGTGAGTGGTGGCTGGGGATGGTGAGTGGTGCTGGGGGGGGGCTGGGAATGGGGGGGGGGCTGACATAAACCTCAATCTATTAAAAAGGGAAAGAGGTGGGGGAGAAATGGGATCAGGAAATTTAGTTGAAAGTGAGGGAATGAATGACATCACTTTGAGAAAGCAGATTCTCTGCCTTTGTCCTGAGTGGTCTCTCCACCATTATAACAATTAAGAGGTCTTAACGCACGTACAATCAGTTAAGCAAAACCATGATCAGTAAGATTAAGTTTACATTCATTGCATTTGATTTTTCCCCTCCTTTTTGGCAAATGATATCAACTAGAGATGTGATGAGCCTCCCATTTCCTTTCTGTATGCCTTTGTTTAACATCCTGTTTTCCCTCTGCAGCTTACACATACTTCTACAAAGGCAGCAAGTACTGGAAATTCGATAACCACCGGATGAAGAGTGAGCCTGGATACCCCAAATCCATCTTGAGAGACTTCATGGGTTGCAACGTGGACTTGGATCCTGACCGAGACACAGACGTGGACCCGGGACGGAAATGGCCCGACAGACCGCCCTTCAACCCGGACGCAGGCAGAGACAAGGACAAGGAGAAAGAAAAGGACAAGGAGAAAGGAAAAGACAAGGACAAGGAGCAAGATCGCACCAACGATGTGGACACCAAGGAGGCAACAGAAGAGGGGACGAACGAGGTGGACGTGGTGCTGAAGATAGATGAAACAGAGCGCACCATGAAAATCATCATGGTGACTGTGCCGCTGATCCTGGTGCTGTGCATCCTGGCGCTGATCTACGCCATCATCAACACGCTGCAGAGGAAAGGGGCACCCAAGTACTTTCTGCACTGCAAGCGATCCCTGCAGGACTGGGTTTAACTTGGACTCCTCGTTTTCAACTCTGACCTCTGAACCCTTGACCCTTCCCATTCATCCATGTCGTTTTTCATCTTCCTAATATATTTAGATTGCACACACACTCACACACCCACCTTATACTCTGTTATCCCATGGTGCTGTCCTAATACATTGACTGTAGTCTATTTATATGAGAGTTTGCACATCTGTTATTGTTGTTTTCCTTCCTTTCATCATGGTTTTGTTTTTCTCCCCCCCTTTTCATTCAATTGTGCACATTTCTTTCTTATCTCTATAGACGGAAATTTTTCATTTATGCTATGATAAACTGCCATATGGCTTAGGAAGCATACTCTGGATGAGAAAAATACAAGAGAAATCTAAAGCATGTGCAGTACAAAAAAAAGGGAAGAAAAGGAGTCGATCTCTGAGATCTTAATAATTGCTCCCTTTACTCAGGATTCAGCTGTCGTCTATTCACTGACTGGAGAAGACCTGTTGTAGAAAACAGTCTGGTTTCAACACGACTGGCCATTTAGAGCTCTACTTGAGGCACACTTGCCAACGATGAAGAAATTCCCATGTGTTTTATTGCCTTAGTCGAAGCACTCACGCTATTGTTTTAACAACGGTGCCTTGGTCTTGCCAGCCAAAAGCCTTCCTGTAGTTTTACCCCTATAGGAAGAGCCCCTTGATCTCCCTCGCGTGTTGCTTTCTCTCTATGATCCTGTGATACTGTTTGACCGTAATCTTTTATTGTCAGAGGAGTGTAGCTCATGTGGTGCTTTTCCTTTAGGGCAAAAAAGGCAGCGTACTGTGAAACCACACTGCAGGGGGACGGGAGGGAACGTTTGAGGTACTGGATGCTGAAGGAGGGTTTATTTTTATTTTATTTTATTTTTTTTGATGTAGTAACCATTAGCCAAGTGTAGGCTTGCTTTAAACAATGTAATCAAACACGTACACAAAAAGGCTTATAAAAACATACCAATAGTGCAGTATATACCACTCGAGAGGGCCAATTGAAAAATAAATAAAAGGCATTTGCGTTTCTCGAGCCGCAGTCATAACGAAAGGCCTTGCCGGGCCTCTTTCCCTGCCCTGTTACAGGCTGTTAGATAATCCTCTCATTTTAAAAACAGCAGGTGGGCGAAAACATTGCTAACCTTCCACCCGGGTAACATGAGGCCTCCTGCACCTAAGAAATCCTACTCTGATCTGCTGAAGCATGTAGAGAACACGAGTAAGCAATGGAGAAAAGAGTGATAAAGAGAAAGAGAGAGAGCGAGAGAGAGTTCAAAGGGAGGTGGCTCAGCTGTGGAAACCTTATCTGCCATTGGAAGACGCTTACAGTGTGTTGCTCCAGAGACAATTTAACTGTATACACATTTCAAGGGTGGTGCAGAAGAGCCTACGCTGTGAGAATATCCTCTTGAGGACAGAAAGGAAGTGTATAGAGCAGGTCCTCATATGGGAGTAGGCTGGCACACATTCGTGGCATACACTCTCTGCCACTGGTTATTTTTGACCCACATATTTTGAATGGGAAACAGGATCTGCTGCTGGCATTCGTTCTCCGTCCATTCAGCAGCTACGAGCTGGATTTGACACGTCGCTCACACTCCTCAAGATTCAAACTCGAACTGGATTTCGATTTGGATCGAGCAGCTCGTCAGTGTTTTTAAGTCTAAACCTTTCACCAGAAAGCGATTTGCTTTGCGTGACCTCAAAACATTGATTCAGCATCGCACGTTTTTTTTTTGTTTTTTTTTTTGAGAAACAAAGCATCTCTGTGCCAGGGGAGAAAGTTTCTGTGTTCACAAAGGCACAGAGGATGGCGTAGATGAGAGAAGGAAAGTGAGTGGTACTATAAATATTGCCTTGTCGGGCAAGGTTGAGTCGAGACCACTTTCATAAATATTATGGAGAGACTAGAGGAGACGGAGGACAGTCATGACTTGCATGCCATCGCTGACGGAGGCCGTTCAGCTCCCTTGCCAGGCGTCACCCTTCCCCCTCCATTCGAAGACGAGAGTTAATCAGAGATAAAAGCCGTTCCTCCGCTCCTCTCCCCTCCTTCCCAGATCAATGAAGAATACACAAACAGGCCTGACGGGGATCCAGAATCCGAGACTTCACGCTCAGCCCATGCTATCCCGATGCGTTCCCATACGAGCCGACGTTTACTTGCTGCTCCGCACCTTTGTGGCCTTGCTTTGAGAGACCTTCTGGATGTTTTGGTGTCCCGGCTGATTAATGTTATCTTTGTGTTTGCTTAGGCAATCGAAACCAAATGTTCTGTCAAGACCGTTTAAAGTGAACTTGTCCAGTAAACATACTGCCCGTGTGAACTGTGCACAAAAGAAAGGCTCGCTTTAGATCGTAACCTTTAATCACAGATCTATCCTGAAACTAAAGCAAGTTGCAAGAGTACATGGCGCACGAGCTGAATCCTTAATAATTTACACGGTGGAGATGAAACAGGAGTGATCATGATGGAGAACGGCTAATAGAAGAAAAAAAAATCAAATATGTGCACAAATCTGTGTAATGAGAATGTTTGTATCCATGCTTCATTCTCCCACTCATGTCTGCTTCGGCTCAAATAACAATGGACCCTCTTACTTCGGGCATTATTGTCCTGCATAGTACTTTTTCTGGCTAACAGGAAGAAAGTCTGGGCTTTAGGCCAAATCCAGGAAGCGTCCTCCCACTATCGTTCACTCTTGCATAGCAATCTTAAAGGCATTGTGGGTTTTAGTAAAATATTTCCTGAAGTTGCAGCTCAGTGATTTTTTTTATTTTTATTTTTTTTTAAGTTGTGCATTGTTTTGTTTTTTTTTAGCAGCAGCATTGTATTTGTGCAAGACGCATCCACACAAAATAGCAGACGTGATTCAATGTCTGTGACCTTTCTTACTCTCTATCTTCTGATTTATGCATGAAACAAGAGTAGATCTCTGTTATTCATCTGTCCCGCTCATTTCTTTAATCCTATACTGTAATTGCTAAATAGTATGAGCAAAGGATGTCATAGTGCCAGAAATCTGTCATATTTTACTAAGTGTAGCCTTGACAGTGTCAGGATTTTTGTCAGGATTAGGCCATTTGTGTCTGGACTGAGAATAATTTCACTGTAGTCTTTAATCTACATTGACAGTACGTCTGGTCCTGTATCACTGTATCACAAAGCATCTCACTTTACCCCATGAGCCATATGTCATGCCTTTTAACAAAGCAAATACATGCACAGACTGAACAATTCATCAAATCAGGTAAAGGCTCACTCATGTTGCTAAAGCAAGGTCATGACAATGTTGTAAAACTTATATAGTGCTGCAATTATTTTTTTTAAGAAAACCTCGTTTATTAATAATGATTAAATGTATGATACTATTTTTGTGGTTTCGGTTAAACTGATTGATTTCCTGACGATCTTATTTGAGCTTAATTGGTTGTTTTTGAAATTGTAAATATGTAGGACTTTTTTTTTTTACTCTGTTAACATTCCGGTTTTGTGTTTTTATTTTTGTTTTCTGATGTAGAAACTGAAGATTTTATACATTTTGTGTTTGTTGATCACATCTGTTGAGTGTCTCTAATGATCCATGCTGGACATGTAACAATAATAAATAAATGATCTGAATATGAAATACAGTCTGATTTAAAAAAAAAAAACAAAACAATAATGATAATAATAATAATATAATGGTCTGCACTTGTATAGCGCTATTATCCAAAGGTTCTCATTCACCCATTCATTCACACACTCACACACCAATGGTAGCAGAGCTGCCATGCAAGGCGCTAACTTGCCATCGGGAGCAACTTGGGGTTCGGTGTCTTGCCCAAGGACACTTTGGCATGTGGAGTCACGTGGGCCGGGAATCGAACCACCAACCCTACAATTAGTGGACAACCCGCTCTACCCCCTGAGCCGCAGCCGCCCCAAATTATAATAATTGTTCTCTCTATTGTAAGTGTAAATGCTTATATTTTTACATCCATTACCCCATGGTGGTGAATGATAAAAGGATTTGACATGTTTACAACCTCATATATGAAATGATCAAGGTTTCAGGGATTAAGAGAATTTTAAAACAAACAAAAAAAAAAGGTGGCAACATTTTATTTTAGAGGAAATATAATTATTAGTAAAGCTTTTTTTTGTTAGAATGGAAGTAAGTAGATCATCCAGTTTGAATGGAAAAGAGTAATGATTTCATAAAAAAAATTAAAAAATAAACACAAGGCCGGTGACACTCTGGACAGGGTAGCAATCGCAGTGCACAAGCACACACTATGGACAATTTGGAAATGCCACTCAGCCTACAACACATGTCTTTGGACTTGGGGAGGAAACCTGGGAAACTCCCAAAGCACACGGAGAACATGCAAGCTCCATGCTCACACGGTGGACGCAGGAATTGAACCCCCAACCCTGGAGGTGTGAGGCAACCACTAAGCAACTGCGCCTCCATAATCTGATTTCTGATTATACTTATTGAATAGTAATTGAACATATTGAATTTGTATTTTACTGTAAATTCAAATCATGTAAATCCTCACTGACTGTGTGAGTGTACACTATATTAGATCTTATACTCTATTAAAACGGTACCGATTTACATACCTGCTACTTCACCCTCTGTATCTTTGTGTAGGAGTAAGCACAGTGCAGTGCTCCTATTACGCTGATAACATGAGAGCATACTGTCTGTACTGTAAGTGAACCTTCATCATCACACTCCATGATTCCCATCCCCCCTCCCAAAGCTCTGAAGAGAGCTCAGGGTCTCTGCCTCAGGCTGAACTTCCTGTCCCTCAGGAAAGAGCAGGGCCTTGTGGGCCATGGGAGACTGGGTGGGATATTTATAGAGGCTTGTTGTAGGACAAAGGAGCAGAGAATAGAGGAAGTCTGTGATAAAGTCTGTGAAATAGCAGGTGCTATAGATTATATGGATAGAAACACAAGCAAGTACTTCATAAAATCACTTTACATCTGCATGGAAGGCCCATATCACTTACTTGGCGCAATGTATGGAAAAAAGGCCTGAATGTTTACTCATCTGGTTCACAGCTTAAAACACCTCTCATTGCTTTTTTTTCTACTTTAGTACTGCTGCATTTTAATCACCCCACCTGGGCTCTGTTAAACAAACCCACTTAGCACCTGCCCATCCCCAGGGAACGGGCTAACTGCTATGAGCTAACCACAGCAAGGAAAGCACTTGTGCTGCCTGGCACATCTCCTCTCACTACGCCATCCCTTATTTACTTGATCTTTCTCATTTTGCTTTTCTTGGAGGCTGAAGTCACTGTATAAAGTGTAAAACGTGTGGTTTCAGAGTGTTTGTTTGGATATTAGAGGAGGACAGTGAGGAGTGGGTGTGCAGTGACTTGGGGAATGTTTGCTAACACACTATTAGCCCACTCTCTGAAATGAGTAATCTTCAAACAAAACACAGCAAGCACATTCTTTGTTCAAATTTGTATGCTTGCCTTTACAAACTTGTTCTTACAGGCTCACAGTGATGAAACTGAACTTCAATACCATATACAGGTCAGGACACAGCAGGGCACATGTTTAAACCCGGTCTTAGTTTAAGAACGTCTAGGACTAAAACATGCTGCAGTTTTTTGAGTCTGTACATGCTTTTCTTAAGAGTAAGCATTTTTCCAGCACTCTCAATGTGTATAATAATTTTTTTTAGTATACTTCAGCTCAGTGGTTAAGCTCAATGTACAAGAAAGAGTTTGAAGAATAGTCTCTTTGAATAGCTAAGTCCTGATTTTGAACACAATGCTAATTTACATTTCATTGCTGTACTCAAAATTGTTATCATGATGTTGTAGGCTGTTTGGCACAAATTATAAATGCCTTGAAATGTCATGTTCTTTATGAACGTACAACATGCTTATGGAAAGTGTGTTTGCTCCTCACTGCATAACCAGCGTGACCTGTAACGTACATTGTATAGCCAATTTACATTAACTATCAGGTGTGAACGTTGGTAAACAGGTTAGCAATCGATCGTTGTCAAATGCTCACGTCCTTTAGGGCAAGTGTTACTGCTCAAACTCCATCTGAGAACTTATTTGTCACTACAGGCTTGGGGTAAAAGAAAAAATATACAGTAAAATACACTATATGGTCAAAAGTATATTGACATTACCATTGAACATCCCATTCCAAAACCATGGGGATTAATATGGAGTTTGTCCTCCCCTTTGCTGTTATAATAACCTCCACTCTTCTGAGAAGGCTTTCCTCTAGATTTTGAAACTTTGCTATGGAGATTTGTGTTTATTCAGTGACAAAAGCACAAGAGGTTTGGAACTGATGTCCAGCAAGAAGGTTTGGTGTGACGTTGGTGTTCCAGTTCATCCCAAAGGTGTTCACCAGGGTTGAGGTCAGGGTTCTGTACAGGTCACTCGAGTCCTTCCAGACCAACCTTGGTAAATGATGTCTTTATAGACCTCTCTTTGTAGACAGGGGCATTGTCATGCTGGAACAGGTTTGGTCTCGGCCATTTAGTTCAAGTGAAACATAATCCTGTGATTTGTCTTGCAGCTAGAACGACTGTCAGAGCTGCTCTTATAGAAAATGAATCAACAACCTCTACCACTCAGATTCCAGAATTCATTTCTATAATGCAAAATTGGTGGGAAAATGTAAATACCCTTGATAATTAGATTCTGTCTAAACCTGTCCACAATAGTAACGTGTGTGTGTGTGTGTGTGAAATGAGCATTTGCTTTGCTGACTTTGCGACCTAGTCATGTTTTATAATCTTCAATCTTCAAATACTTACACTGAACCTCAAAGGTGTTACCTTTGAAACAGTTTCACTGGCAGCTTGGCTGTGTTTTTGTTCTCTCGCCTGACTGTGTTACAGAACTAACCTCTGTATCCGGGCAGAATTTCCACATGACCACACACACACACACACACACACACACACACACACACACACACACGGATCAACATCAACACAGATCCTACAAAACAACCTAGTCAGCATTTCCAGTCATTGCTTCACAATTACATTAAAACCTCTCACAGGTTTTTAAAGGCTTGTTAAGAAGGGTAAATAAGTCATTATCTGAACAACAAGCAAGAAACACAAGCAGCTGACAAGAGTTAAGATGAGCTTAAGGCACAATTCAGGTCTTTCTCAAGTCTTTCTCGTGCTGTAATTTCGTAAAAAATTGGATTTGAGTAAAACATCAGGAATCTATGATTTTAAACTAGTGAGTCCCCTGGGAATACACAGAGGGGAAAAAACCACAATAGATAGTGAAAAAAGTGAAATAAACTCACTTAAATAAAGAAGTTATAGACTTCATAAACATACATACAACGATATGAATTGAGGTAAAATTTTGTTTGAACTATCAATCTAGCTAGTACTTTGAATGGAATGGTGTTAGCCGCTTTACAAATGCATTTACCACACCACTTTTAACCCTTCACTGCATGGTGTTGCCATAATGCAACAATTAATTTATCTCCAATTTTTTGATAGACAATAATACAAAACTACTACTTTCCTATCTAACTGGAAAAAGGGGACAAAAAAAATGCCATGTCATATGACCAGGAAGTGCTGTTTGCACTTCATTTTCTGCAATCACATGGCATGGTGAAGGTCATCATTGAAGGGCTCTCAAAAATTGATTCATACTTCAATATTTAGGCAATACTACTTAAATAAAAACATGTTTGGATCTAATTTTTGTATGCATTTTGAGTGAGAAAATCCATCCACATACTTTTTACAACTGTAATTCCTTTCTAGAAGATAGAACTTTTACATGCTTACTAGGTGGCAAATTATAGTCTGGAGAATGCAGTAATTGGAATTGTAATATCATACATTTTGTGTTATTTTTGACTATACGATACGTTCCACCATTGCACATTGTTGCCATAAGGCAACAATTTACCATCTAACCCCCCAAAAATGTTTTAAAAATGTTAAAGATACTTTTACTACTTGAATTAATTCAAGTAATAAAAATTCATTAGAGAAACATATATTTTTTTTTACAATTTAAATGTAACAATTCATGCAAGTAGAGGGTTAACGCTTACACACTGGCTAATACATTGCCAATAACATATTTTGCTTCAGCTTATACCCATAACCTAGATGAAAACTGACATGCAAACCGTTAAAAGCAGATTAGGCAAACTTCAGGCTAAGTTGTTTCTGAGCTACATGCCTTCTTATTGCCCAGATAGTGTACTACATAGGGTGTAGACGCAATTATGTTTTACCCTATGTAGTTCTCAAGTACAAAAGCATTCAGGATTTGCCTTAATGTCTTGTCTGATGAGTACTGTTACCATAGAAATAGCATTGTTGCGAGAAAATATGCATGCATCATGCACAGTAGCCAGAGCAACCAAAAAATATTTTTTGTGGTGTCATTGGAGCCAAAGACCACAAATGAGTTATTTATTTCATTTTTTGTCAGATAACAGTGTAACTGATTTCAGTTTTCGCAGTGTTTGAAACATCAACTTGGCAGTCTGTCTTGTGTTTATGGGTCTCTCCCCATTCAAATAAACAGACTGATATTGTATGACTGAAAACAACTGGCAAAATGACCAATGAGTGGACAGACTTTGCTGCAGGGAAATGTGTAGACAGACTTTACTATAAGGCGAATGGACAGTCTGGAAATGACTCTTTGCCTTTTTTTCTTACTCAGCAGTCTCTGCAGCGTTGTCATGTTCTATGGACAGTGAAGCCTATAATTATTTAAAGCAGTTTCATGATGATTCCTTTAAACTGGGCCAGAATTCTGACGAGCTACGATCACGCAGGAAATGACTTTTCCTTCTCCTACAACAGTGTTCTTCTATCCAGGATGAGTTGTCTGGCCGAGTGGCATTTCCCTGTGCCATGAGTTTATCATGTGGTTTACACCGTCAGGTTTCTGATACAGTACTCAAACAAACAAATACAACGCTACATAACAGAAGGCTTATCATGTGGCTAAACGAATACACTTCCTCAGATGAGCGGAGATCAGAGGAAGTGCTTGTCAGGGTCAGGTGGTGTGTCCGGGTCACTCTGTTTCCTGAGAGAAAATGTCATCCTGTCTTCAGTAATGATGAGCTCATGCTACAGTTCCCATAACCTCCATGAGCCTAGTCCACAGCACCCTGGAGATACACACGAGAGCGGATTCATAAAAGCTATAACACTAAAGCAAAATGTGGGTGAATACATTATTAATGTTGACTCTCCATCTCTCTGCCTCTATGTGAGTTTCCTGCTCAAAGATTTTCTGGTCTTATGATATGTGTATATAACTAGGATATATCATATAAATACATTTACTGATTTGTATTTGATGGTCATGGAAAAAAATAAGTATGCAATGGAAACATAGGGAATTGATAAATGATTTTTATCCCACAGATTAAAAAAATAAATAAAAAGTGACCTACTGTAAATATTAAATATATTACAGTATTGAACATACATTCACTGGTTAGCCGTTTGGATGCTAGCTAGTCGGCAAAGCTTTAACAATCTTTTAGCTATATTGCTCTTAAGATAGTTGGACGAGGGTATATGACAGGAGGTTAACATTTGTCATAGAGTATTAATTTATAAATGAAAAAAGGACATTGTTGAATACTTTATGATATAGAGAACAGCACCAGTTTGGTTTCTGAAGCATAACTAGCAGAAGTGCACAGTTTGCTAACCTCATTGACTGAAACGGCGCTACTGCTCTTACGTCCCACTTAAAAATGTCATTCCTGTATCCATTACAGAAAAATTAAACTCATAAACACTTATACTGTATAAATCTTTCTCAGAAAGTAAAGACAAATATGTTTCTGCAACCATGTCAGAATGGGACATACAATCTCATACAATGGGCTGTACCATTTCTTTTACTCAGTGAACTGTGGTAATACTTTTTCTGAACTAATTAGCTAGCTTAGTAATTTGAATGGAACTGTGTTAACTGCTCTACAAATGCTTTTACCACATTAGTAGACTGCAATTTACTTTACTTTTTTAATGTATCTTGAATAGATGCCGCTATATCTATCTTACAAAATTAGCTAGTTAATGTTTTGCCACTCGCTTGCTACACATGCTGCTAGCTATTTTTGTGTGCTCTAAGCTGTGGTTGCCATTTTGTATAGATCTGTTACATCCACATTCAGTAAAGAATACAACAGACACATTCTTTCTGGTTAGAATGATCAAGCTAGAATTTAACTAACTGCAGAAACCAAAAAACTTCCAAACACTAGCAACATCATTTTACAGGCGAAAGTCACAAACTGCCTTAGTGCTTTAGTATTTTGTATTTTATTTTGATACTACATTTGCGGTATTTCCTACACCGAAACCCATTTTGAGTAGGCCAAATTCCTTTAAAACACTGTATCTTGTATATTTTCCTCTCTGCTTTCACGTGCATACTCTCAGAGTGAGATATAGAATCTGTTTCTCATGATGTACATGAAGAGCAGCATGTGCTCGTATTTGCTCTGATTTATTGAACGGCTCTTTATGACCATGGAAGTGTACAGCTGAAAACCCTGTCTTTTGATGACACATTTTCAATGCAGAGAATATAAACACCAATGGCTTTAGCATACTGCCCTATTGTTCTACACCAGCAAAATACCATCTTGTCTAAATTATAACAGAGGGTCATGAGTGGAACGATCCAGCACCATATGGAAGGGCGTATTGAAAGGATAAAAGGATGTGCTTCAATGTAACGGACCACTTTTGACCACAGACCTGTGAGTAAGATGTGACAATCCTAAAAGCATAAGAGTCTGTTCATAGTTTACTTCCCGGTTTCCCATCACAGCCAGATCTCAGCAAAGTGAGCAACACAGCAGGATTGTCTTAACACACTCCTCATCCTTAAAAAGTGCTCTTGTTTGTGTGAGAAATTCGGACTTGTTTAGAAGTGCTTGTGTGGAAGCATTCCCATCTGTAAGTACTCTAAATGATCCACAGGATGTTTTGTTTGTGTACAGTATTTGGCAAGCCTTGGGCATCTCGTAAATGGCACAGGTGTCTCCAACAGATATATATTACGCAACCCCTAGCTGAACCTGCTAATGCTATAGTCATTAGCATAATTAGAGAACACTGTAAAATAGCAGGTAATAATTGGGGTAAATATAGGAGAGTTGTTGACATGTGCGGTGTGGTGTGGCATAGATTTAAAAAAGTGTTCTAAGACATAGGTTTATATCTCTAAGTGGATGACACATGTGGTTGTGAAACTTACCAAGGGGCTAATAATGGCATTTTTCATTTTTTTGATACTCCAAATAGATTTGGTTATTTAGCTTGTTGATTATTATGAAACAAATCCAGGGGATTTGTTTCATAGGCTTACAAGATGGTACTATGGCAACAGATTCCTTGCTCAGAACATGAAATGTGTGACAAAAGCACCTCAAAGCACCATCTCAATTGCCTGCTCATGACATCTGTGGACCTGCAGCTCTAAGCCGATAAAGATCCTGACCACGTCTGTCATCTGTTCTCCACAGCCAAATTTAATGTTGTGATTTTAGGCAGAATGAACAGACACTCATTTTCCACTTTGGCTGAAACTGGATGCTAGGTGATGAGATTGAATTAAAATTGAAGCAGTGGGGATGCTTTCTCCACTCACCGCCCATTTGTCCAGCTGTACTCCACCCTGTAGTTATTGATTGTGATGATTCCATGGCTAAAATATGTTCCTCACTCTTCCCAATCACAACCCTTGTGCTATCTCTTCCATCGTTGTACCACGCTTATTAATTTTCTTTTTCCCTACAGCACCATCCTGGTGGGTTTTGTGAACTTGACAGTCAGATAAGACCTCAAAGACTGACTGGCAGGTATTAAAAACTGGTTCATAATCACATCAATGATTACATTTCTGAAGGAGCAAAAAATGCTATAATTGGGACTAAACATGCTGTAAACATAACTGTAGATTGGGGCTGATTTTCTGAATAAGTGATGCTCTTTTTGTCTATTATACAGAACATTGTATCTAACTAATTGTAGCTGTTATCACTGGGCCCAATTGCTTATCGTTGTTCCACACGATCAGAGGTTTTTTATGTTTTGCAAGATGGTAAATCCATTCTGAGGCCTTATTTCTAGACTTACAGCACTGTGCAAAAGTTTTAGACACCCTATTTTTTTAGGTATAGATTTTTTATTTTTTGACTTTTTAACATTTTAGATTCCCAAACATTAGTTTTCTAGCACAAAATTAAACATTACAGAAACATGTTTATATGTCATTAAAGAATGCAGCATATTATGTAAGAGACACTTTTCAGACAAAAAACACAATTAAGGCTGCTGGGTTTTGCTGCAAAAATAGGACGTGAGTGTGACAGTCAAAGTCTCCAGAAGAACCGTGGCTGGTTCTGCAAGATGCTCAATAAAACTTAGCAGATAATTTCCTTGTAAAACTGCACAAATTTTACTGGAGACTATTTTTATTTTTTGTCACACCAAAGATTGATTTTGTTTCATTTAATACTGTTTACTGCTCTTTACAGTATTTTTTTAAACTGTAGAAACATTTAGTTTCATTATTTTGAAGGAATCTTTGCTCTACAACATTGCTTTGCATGTGCCTAAAACATTTGCACATTACTATATGTGGTGTCACCTTTAAACATTTATGAAACCCTAATTCTTTCCCAAAATTGTTCACCAACTAATGAACTACAAGACCAGTTCTAATGATCTACAAGACTAATGATCACTTGATGTGTCACATGACCTCTTACTGCGCTTTCATGCCTTGAACTTCTAACACACACACACACACACCTGTTCTCAATCACAATCACCGGTTCACTACAAATACACAACACAAACTTCTTCACAATTTGATTTCTTGTCCTAGCACACAGCAGAATGTGGCCACCTTCACTTGCTGCTATGGAACACTTTTCTTTACTTTTTTTGCTTTGCTTTGCTTTGCTTTGCTTTGCTTTGCTTTGCTTTGCTTTGCTTTGCTTTGCTTTGCTTTGCTTTGCTTTGCTTTGCTTTGCTTTGCTTTGCTTTGCTTTGCTTTGCTTTGCTTGCTGCTAAACTTTTCTCTACAGTCAACAGTTTATAAACAAATGTTTGTAGTTTGTCCCATCCAACATTGTTCTGTTGTCCTGTCTAGATAGTAGGCATTATGTGTTGCACCATTCCAATATATACAAAGGAATAACCATAAAAGCCTCTTCACTTGAAGTATCGCTCCTAGCGAATCCCTAATGGCATCGCCAAGCCTTTATTGTTGGGTGCACCCAATTCTGATTTTGAACCCATTTGTTTAGCAGCTGTAAGATCTTCAGAATTACTTGCTGAATGCACAGAACTTAGTTTGCAGGGTTTGAATAATAAATGCCATGATGCATTGACTATTGGTATGATTCACACCCAACAAGAATTACATCCCTGCCATGCAGGCTGAATGGCATCATTGTGCTTCAAAAGACAAGGAGAGAAGTGAGCATGTATAATTGTGGAATGCTTATCTCTGCCATTCTCAGTTTTGCAGAAATAAAATTATGTGCTTGAGACTGTCTGCAGTAATGGATACTAAACAAAATTAGCGAAATGGAAAATAATAGGCATGACAGTTAATATATTTCACATTCCTTTTTGTGGAATTCAGTCAGCCATCTGCATTCACTTTTTTCCAGCAGTCATTGGATGCAACACAAATAACAAACTGGTGAAGAATTTAGTGGCATTTAAGACAGGATGCCCCATATTTAAAGCAATGCTTTGTTTAGTAGATGTGTGTATGGTAGCAGCCTGAACATCTAAGTGATTTCTGAGGATTTCACTGTCATATCTCCAGCCTTTTCTCTAGAGGGAAAGGAGAGAAGTGAGATGAAAGAGGTTTGAGGAAGCCAGATAGAACCACACAACTCAGATTTATGATGTCTTTTTCTCAGCTGATGATGGACAGAACAGAAAAGAGTGAAAGGCAAAAAAGGCTGATTAGATAAACTGGGTGGACTGTTTCCTTAGATCGGCCATGCTTAGTGGTTTAACTTCCCTTTGTTAACACACACAAAAAAAAGAGTTAAAAATCTTCATTTCTGGAGGCTGCGTTCAAGTTCTCCTTGAGTCTTGTAGGTTCTCCAATCTTTCTTTCCTCTTCTGAACTGAAACAGTTCATAGTTTAACTATTATGATATTGATTATTTAATTGGAAATTCATTTTACTAGGTTGTTAGCATTAATAGAGAGTCACAGATGAAAATAGTACAATATGGTGTTCCACAGGGTTAGGTTTTAGGCCCCCTATTTTTCTACTAATACAGTATATTTAGCCTCTCGGATATAATTCTCAATCATAATGTTGGCCCTCACATCTATAGTGTGAATACTTTATTCAGATTCAGCAGCAGAGCTATGAAAAAATTAAAGATGGTATACAACCCTAATTCCGAATAAGTATGGAAAATTCTAATAAAAACAAAGAGGAGTGATTTGTAAATGTATTTTGACTTGTATTTAAACAAAAAAATGCATAAAGACAAGGTATTTTATATTTTACCTAATCAATTGCATAGTTTTTTGAAGGTAAACGTTTATTTTGAAATTGACACATGCAACACGTTCCAAAAAAGTTGGTACAGGGGCAATTAGGACTAATAGCAATGTGACAAGTCGGTAGGATTGCGGGCATTTCACCTTCTATAGTGCACAATATAATTAAAATATTCAAGGAATCCGGTCAAATCTCGGTACGTAAAGGGCAAGGCCGAAAACCACTTCTGAATGAGTGTGATCTCTGATCCCTCAAACGTCACTGTCTAAAAACCATGATGAGTCTGTAATGGATATCCTGACATGGGCTCGGAAATACTTTGGTAAACCTTTGTCAGTCAACACCATTCGCCGCTGCATCCACAGATGCAAGTTAAGGCTTTACTATGCAAAGCAGAAGCCATACATCGACACTGTCCAGAAGCACCACCGACTTCTCTGGGCTCGGTCTCATCTGAGATGGACAGTAACACAGTGGAATCGTGTTTTGTGTTCTGACGAGTCAACATTTCAAATAGTTTTTGGACAAAACAGCCGTCATGTTCTCCGGGCCAAAGAGGAAAAGAACCGTCCAATCTGTTATCAGCGTCAGGTCCAAAAGCCAGCGTCTGTCATGGTATGGGTGTGTGTCAGTGCCCCAAACCACATTCTGCCCAGATTACAAGCGCATGGTTGCGTAAGCAGAGAGTGCGGGTGCTAGCATGGCCTGTCTGCAGTCTTGACCTGCCTCCGATTGAGAATGTGCGGCGCATTATGAAGTGCAAAATAAGGCAATGAAGGCCCTGTACAGTTGCGCAGCTGAAGAAATGCATAATGGATGAACGGGGGAAAATTCCACTTGCTAAACTTAACCAACTTATGTCTTCAGTGCTCAAGCACTTAATAAGTGTTATTAAAAGAAAAGGTGACGTTACACACTGGTAAACAGTTGACTGTCCCAACTTTTTTGGAGTGCGTTGCAGTCATCAGATTTAAAATGAGTGTATTTTTTTCAAAAAATAAATTAAATTCACAAAGTAGAACATCAAATAATGTATTAATAATGTGTTTTCAATACAGTACAGGGTGAATCGAATTTTCATATTTATTTAATTTTTTTTGCATTTTCCATACTGTCCCAACTTTTTCAGAATTGGAGTTGTAAAAGACATAAAAACTTGAGTAGGGACTTCTAGAAGAGAAATACTGATGTTAAGTCCTAAGTCTGCCCATGACGTTTTTGTTGTTTTGCCACATTCATTTACAAAACATGGGCTGAACATCTCATTGAAAATATAAGTTCTCTTGAACTTCAAAACATATTGTTTGAGTTAAATGTTGGATCTCATAATGACTAACCCCTGATATACATTCAATTAATACAAGCCTATATGTTTATGCATCAGTAGTTTGAGTCAAGGCGCTTTACAATATATATACAGTAGATATGACATGTTATATCAACTACACAAAGTTCAAGTGCGTTTGATTAAATTTGATTTATATGCCGTGTTTAACAATAGACCTTGTCACAAAGCAGCTTTACAGTTCTTTGAAAGACTGTTGGACCCTGAAGTGACTTCCAGAGCCTCCTGTATGTCCATAGCCACTATAATACAAACTGAATCGGAGATTCTTTGATGTTTTCCGATGGCTTCCTGTTCTTGTCTCTAATATCTCTTATCATTTTGGACAAATCTTCCACTCTCTATACACTCACAGTGCTTTACTGCTACCCCTGTATGTCTAAAGAGTGACATTTTGGTTTAAACATATAGAAATACTGTATGGCAGCTCTAGATAGATGTCTGCAAGGGGACATCTTTATCATGCGGTCCTCTTTAGTGTCCCTGGCCATGGACTGTGCTGTTTGTTCCACTTAGGAGTGCATGCGAAACACAAAGACAAACTTTACCACCAGCACGACCTCTGAGACACCTCCTCCCCAGCGTACCTCCCTCTGCCTTCATCCACTACGACTCTCCAGCCTGTTTTATAGACATGCTTATTTTCATTCTGCTTGCTAATGCACTCTTGTTGTGCACAGCGCAGACAAACTTCCTCTTACACAACATATAAAATGCAACGCTTAATGCTGCGTTCTAGGTTCTTTGATATTCAAATTATGTTATAATCAAAGTTGTTTTATTTTTTTATTTATTTTTATCCCTGAACGCATTAGATGTGCTATTCACATATTGTGCTTTGCAAGTATGATTCTATAGAAATTGCTAGAAATGCAGGAACCTGGGAGCTGTTTGTGGCACTAAGTGCTCTCTTCTTGCTCAGGCAGACATAACCCTTCAGCTGATCTGTCTCCATTAGGAATTGATGCCAAGCAATGCTATCAGGGTAATGTTCCTGTGTAGAGCTCTGTGCCATGTCAGAGACAGCTCACCAGTGAACCCTGATAGCCTGTAGGTGGTCGGCGTTTGGTGCTGTTTGTGTTCAGACCACACAGATCACAAGTGCTCATCCCATTCAGTTATCTGTCTCAGTGCAGGTATCAGTGGCTGGGAAATAGTAGGACTATTAGATCCCATGTCTCTTTTTATCTGCTTAATGTCAGTGTGAACTTGTGGACCTTCTGAAATACAGTGTAGATGTTCTCACACCCACATGCACACACGCCTACACAGACATTATTTTTTAGGCTAGATGTGTAACACGATTCTAATCTCAGTATCTGTATTCAGATTTAAACACAAACTGGGCATGGCCTACAGAATACACACTCATCGTCCACTTTAATAGGAACATCTGTAAACCTGCACATTTGTGCAATTATCCAATCAGCCAATCATATGGCAGCAAAGCAATGCAGAAAATCATGTAGATACAGGTCAATAACTTCAATTAATCAAATATCACAACATTCACATCAAATATCAAAATAGGGGAAAAAAGATGTGATCTCAGTGACTTTGACCGGGGCTGATCTCCTGGGATTTTCACACATAACAGTCTCATGAGTTTACACAGAATGGTGTGGAAAAAAAGAAACATGAGTGAGCGGCAGTTCTGTGGCTGAAATTGCCTTGTTAATGAGAGAGGTCAGATGAGAATGGCTAGCCTGGTTTGAGCTGACAGGAAGGCTACGGTTACTCAAATAACCACTCTTTACAACAGTGGCGAGCTGGAAAGCATCTCAGAATTCACAACAGGACGAACCTTCAGGTGGATGGGCTACAAAAGCAGAAGACAATACTGGATTCCACTCCTACTGTATAAGAACAGTAATCTGAGGCTACAATGGGCACAGGCTCACCAAAACTAGACAGTTGAAGACTAGAAAAGCATTGTCTGGTGTTGTCCAGGCAGTTACTAAGTATGAATGAATGAATTAATGCTATCTGGTGTTAATGAATCTGGTCGCCCACAGGATCCCAGGCCCAATGCACATCTCTAGACTCAACCAGATGCCCTGTGAATCTTTACAACAATATTTCTAAAAAAAAAAGAAAAAAAAGTGCCTCTTACTCATACCTTTTATTTTTCTATCCATCCATCAATTTTCCATACCACTTATCCTACACAGGGTTGAGGGGGAACCTGGACCCTATCCCAGGGAACTCCGGGAACAAGTCGGGGGACATCCTGGACAAGGTGGCAACCCATCACAGGGCGCAATCGCACACCAATTCACACACCCATTCACGCACCCCAACCCTGGAGTTGCGAAGCAAACGTGCTAACCACTAAGCTGCCGTGCCCCCCAACACATTATTTATTTATTTATTCTAAATAAAATATTCATATTTGGTTACATCCCTAAAATAGACATTGTGACAGAACAGCTTTACAGAAATCCAGATGAAGATTTCTAATGAGCAACCCAGAGGTGAGAGTAACAAGGCAAACCTACCTGCGATGACATGAGGAAGAAACCTTGAAAGGAACCAGACACCGAGAACTCGTCCTCTTCTGGATGACATCCCCTACAGATCATGAGATTAAAACTGTTATTCATTATATTTCTACAACTGTACTGTATACTATAAAGTGAAATAGTACTCAAAATGAGCATCACAGTCTTAATGATTACAGCAGCAATTCTTAGGCACAAGTCTACAGTATAAATGTGAGATTATTCATTGAGGCAAGAGTGAGACTGTTTTGGGGTAGTGCAATGTTTAGGGTGTCCATATTGGATAATCTACAGTCGCAGAAAGTGAGTCACAAGGGCAGTAGCTTTATTATTATTTTCCCACAAATTATATTGATGTCCATTCTTATTCCTAGTCCTGTTTGTTATATCATGCTCAGATTGTCTTAATAACTTCGGTAAAGCTTATTTATATGGACATCCTTGTCCTGACCCTATACCAGCAATTGTGTTCAGTTTGTTTCTTATTCAAGCTCTCGACAGCAGGAGATATGAAGTGCATGCTGATGCATGCTGATGCATTTTAACCACAGTAATAAACACATTCATCACTCAAACACAACGTTTTTTCCCCAACTGACTGCGCACCTCTTTTGGAAGAGACACAGACACATGTTGTTGTTTTGCTCGTCCTCTTTTTTTCTTTTCCTGGAAGAATCGTCAGCAGGTGCTGACATCAAAAGATCTTCCCTTAATGGCGGGAATCTGTCATGGTTACAATAGAGTGGGAATTCATCTCGGTTGCATGCCCCGAAGAACATGTTGGGGCTTTTATGCGTTAATCCACGGTGTTATCTGACTGATGTATACATGTCTGCGTCTGCTGGCCCGTCTAACCCTTGGGTCACACTGGTGCTCTTGAGCTGAATCGTTCTGCACAGAGATGTAAGAGCTTCTTTAAAACCCCTCCTCCTTTATCTTTATGTTTTCTGCTTTACTGTCAAGACAGGATTTTTGCTTCCACAGCAGAATGCTGAGAGTTAAAAGGAGCGTGACCTGCGTTGACTGTAGTGGTTTCTGTCTAACCAGAATTCTTTTGTGGAGCATCGTGTACTGCTGATGCAGCCTTTTTTTGCTTACAAGAGACAGGAATGAATATTAGGAGACAGTGAGTGCAGAATACTCGCATATATACACATAAAAGGGGAGGATATTTCAGCAACCATTCCATTAGAGGCCTCATTAACCTGGAACAGTTTGGCAATGTACTGTGTCAGGGTTTGCGTTTCTGTGTGTACTTCATGGCTTGATGGTCATGAAGTATTGGATTGTGAAATTTGACTGTTTGGATTTTGGTAAAGAGGCAAATATCAATGTTGAGTTTATATTTATGGCATTTGGATGATGCCCTAATCCAAAGCAACTTACATTCATTTATACAACTGAGCAGGTGAGGGTTAAGGGCCTTGCTTAAGGGCCCAGCAGTGCCAGTGCTGGGATTTGAACTCGCAACCTTCTCATCTGTTGTCCAACATCTTAACTACTGAGGTGCCACTGTCAGGTTGTAGTATTGCTACTATGGCGTAAATAAAAATACGACTACATAATACTCAGCACAGTGATACTAATATTGCTACCAAGAAAGTCCAAGCAGGCAAAAACCCTAGCATATGTTGGTAGGCAAGATGGTGCCCATCTTCAGAGGTGCCCCAAACAACAGTAAGAAAACAGAGAGGCAAAATTTGGTCTGATCGATACTTAATAATAAGCCACTCCTCCATTTTTTTTAACCATCCCACCTTCTTGGTTCCAACTGGCTCTTAAGACCAAAACTTCTGAATTCATAGTTCAAAATTCACCTAGATTAAGTCAAAGGAAAAGGAAGAAAGAAAATATGGCTTTCATGTACCATGCCCTTTCCCCTTCAGTGAATTGCTTTTTCCAAGTGAACTATATTTAATTTTATGATCTCTGCTTTTTTTTTTTCTAAGAATGCAGAAATATAATTTTTTTAAAAACATAATTTTAAGTGTTTCCTGTATCTTTGTAGCAAGGATCAAACATCATAAATGCTATGACTAAACCATTAATGTTGGCACCTCTATCAACACTACTCTGATTCAGTCAATAGTAGTAGCTACATGGATTAATAATCAGTAATGCTATGACCGTACCGCAGATATGTAGCTAAACTGAAAGTAGACTTGCCAGCTAGAGACAATACCCAATGACGATTCCCAATGACAATACCCATGCTCATGAACTGCCTACTTTCAGAGGAAAAGGCTGTTTGACCGACATTACAAACTATCAAAAATGTGCACTTGCCACTAACTGTTTCAAACAAAATGCTTGGTAAAAAAATGCAAAGTCAGGATTTTTCAAACCTGTGACTGTATCCTCCTTTGAACAGCTCAATGTATCACATCATATTTTAGTTGGCACATGTAGAAGGGCCAGTCAGAGTGCCGCCTACAAGACTCTGAAACTTGTGGCCAGAAAAGTGTACAAGAGGTATAAGATGGATTAAATTAGAGGCTAAGACTAATTGGATCCATTTTGAAGGTAATTTGAAGGTAGTTAAAAATTTCCATTAGTGCCATAAATATTTCAACTGCTGTCATTGGCTAAATTTTGAAATTAAATACTGGCTGTTGACATATGAGGGTGAGTCAAATGAAAACCTGTAAAGGGCGACATAAATTAAGATCCTTGGAACACAAGGCAAAGGCAAAGGCAAGGGTTAACACATGCTTTCTCAAAGAGATATAAAGCAAATACATCTTTCTATTTCAAGGAAAACCATCTTTCCTTGACAAAGAGCAGAACTCCTGACCACAGATGGCTGTGGCATTGCTTTGAACCCGCCATTTCCCAACAACAAAGTGAGTATTTTTTCTTGCCACCAAAGTGTCATGTATTGTTCCTTCTCACTGTTACGATTTGTCGTTACACATGTTGTCTCTGTCTGCTTTCCTGAGCAAATAAAATAAGCTTCTGTCAACCATGCATTTCTCTATCACTCCATCTAGTGATATTTGGTCCTGATCAATGGTGCATATTTAATTAATGTTCTGAATAATTAATCATTCGTTTTAATACCCGGCAAAAAAGATTCGATCTGTTATCAGGTTTACAAGATGTTTTGACTTTAAGACCTTCCAACACTTCAGTCTAAAAACCTTGCAGATGTTTGTTCATTCAAAAATAAGTACATTAAAGACAAAATGCCTGTAAGAGGATTTAATTCTTCACTTAGCCAAGTTGATTTTTGTTGGGGAAATCAGCACATAGCTTTCACTTTTGTACCGCTCCGGTTGAAGTTTTATAGGCTTGTTTTATTTAGTCCCTAAAGAAGACAACAGCAACCAGATATTAAAAAAAACATGAACACAACCAGACACAGTGGGTGTAACAGCACATGAAAAGGACTATAAGAATGACCGTGGGATGGACCCATCAGGGAAAAACTGTAAAAATGACAACAATGACAGCAGCTTTTTGTTGACGACACATTGGTGAAAATGGTCTACATGTCTTTGGTACTAATTTGAACCTCATATGTGTATTACTTCAACTACATTTTAAACTATAGTAGTAGCATGTAAAATGTTAAACAATTACAAACTACATTACAGCACTTTGCCCAAACACAGGTTAACACTGGACAATTGTTAGTCCATTTTTGCTGACACAGACACAAATCCATCCATTTTTCATACCGCTTATCCTACACAGGGTGATGGGGGAGCCTGGAGCCTATCCCAGTGAACATCATCAGCCCCATCAGCCTACAGTGCATGCCTTTGGACTGGGGAGGAAACCGGAGTACTTGGAGGAAACCCCCAAAGCACAGGGAGAACATGAAAACTCTACACATAGGGCAGAGGTGGGATTTGAACCCCCTAACCCCTGAGGTACAACCACTTAGCCACCATGCCCCCACAGACACAAATCGTATCGTGAATTAAGATGGGTGGTTCTCCGAATCCATAATGCTCACTGATGGTCTATTTAGTGCAGTTGTTGCAATTACGATCAAAGACAGCCAGTGACAAACCTCTGGCAGTGTCAGAAATGTTTGGGTAAAATCTCAAAGTGCAAGCGCAGATCAAAAAGCCACCAACAGGAGGACGGCATAGGATAACATGAAACTCACAGGACAGCTACAATACAATAGCGTCAATGGCGAAATGCATACAAAACATGTTAATGAAGAGAAAAAATAAACGTATTACCTCAGCTCACTTTGCAGAATGTAAGCAAGCCTGGATTGCGCTTGATTGATGATGTAAACAGTACTGTAGCAATTTTATAGGATATAATTATGAAAAAAGGGCTTAAATGTTATGTCAGTCTTCAACCCGAGAGCCTGCACAGCTCTGCCCATACACTTTATATTAAATGTACAGCTGTAAAAAGAAACAAGTGTATGATTTATGTATAATAAGTCTAATGTGTAGACACATTCCTACATTAATTACAGCTGTGATGACAACGTTGGTGGTTCATGCAAGAACCAAATCACACGCACATACAATACTGCACACATATAGGGAAAAAAAACATCTTTCACAAGACATGCGAGCACTCCCTGAGTGTAATGCATCATGAAGGGGAAAATCCCAGTAGAGATTAGGTCATGTTTAACTCAGCTGGGCTCCCTCCATACGGTTTGCACGCTGTCAGCTGCAGAACTTGCTGCTCTTAGCATGTGGGTGGAGGGCTTTCAGAGATGATTTCACAGACCACATGGCGGCTGGGACAATATTTACAGGCGATTTATGATGCCCTGACCTGGATTCGTACAATCCCTGGTGTATAGTAGTTACAACTGGCTGTCTCTGTGGATTAAGTTCACATGCAGATCTTTGCCTGTGTGTCGAGTCAAGAATAATCCCAGGAGGGAAATCTTTGTTGTTTTAGTTCCAGCACAAAGGGATATGGTCGTGGTTTCCATGGAAACTGGATACTGTGACCCCTTGGTAGTCAGAGTGGCAGTAATAAATGCTGCATTGGTACAGTATAATCTAACCAATTTCCCTTGCACCCAAACAGGCACACTAGGTGGTAAAAATATGGGAATTGGTAATTTACACAGTCCTGACCCTGTCTTTGTAATAGCCAATTATTGTCGTCGTCATCATCATCATCATCATCATCATTATCCTTACCAGTACTATGACAGGGATTGGTTTTCCAGAGTCTGGAAATGTAAGCCAAACCTGCTGCATTCAGAACATGTGGCTCTGGAGCAGTCTCTCTCTCACACACACACACTAACACACACACACGCTACAGCAAAGCAAGCTGGGCTTTCTGCCTGCTAATGAGAACACAGCATTACAGCAATGGAGCCCAGAGCTCTATTAAACTGGATGAGCGAAACTTATGGAGTTGGCCCCAGTTGTAGTGCATCTCTGCCAGGACCACTCCAAGATGAGCAGTTAACGTTCACCCATGCTTGTTCACCCACATTTATATACGCTAACAGACACAAACACACTCGTACACACTTTCCCTTGTCCCTGCTCACCTCTTAATCATTTTTATGCACTGTAGGGTGGGCTTCCTGCAATTATCCCTGATAATATCTAAGCCCTCTTCTGAAATAAGACACAAGCAAAGCCTCTCATATTCGTCCCACCAGTCTTGAAAATTACTAACATCCGAAATGACAGGGACTGCACAAGCTCTTTCTAAACATATTCTGATTGCAGACATGGCAAACAAAAGTGCAATTTTGCTGTCACATTGAGCTGTATGTGAGCAAGTGAGCTCAGCTCAGCGATTTCTGCTGAGAGCACTCTGCATGTTGGCCTGCAGAGCAGTGCGGTTCCTGTAGATAACACTCTGGGGGGGGAAAAAAAAGCTTCAGTTCATGAACAGGTCATCGTAGCATCTTTATTCAAATGGAATATAACTACAGTGTTTTAGAATATGTAATTGAGTATTCTGTTATAATGTTTGGCTTCTGTTTTCTATGTATATGTCGTTTGAAGTGGCTGAATGGGCTAAAGCTGTCACATACAATTTATTCCATTGACTTCCAGGGAAATTTAATTAAATCTTGAAGCCAATGGGATATTAACTGACCCTGTTTGCCTGTGGCCTCACTGTTAACCTTTCTAAAGCAGATCAAAGCAGATGCTAAACAACACAGAGACAGGACAGGGAAAGATCTCAGCTCTGGAACTTATTTCTGAATCGCACTGATGCAAGTGTCTTAACAGGAAAAAAATACATGTTCTACATTTTACAGGTGATCATATATTAAAATAGTATTATGTGAGTACATGTGAAAAACATGTGAATGTGCAGAACTCACATGTGGAAATGAATGAATAATGTGTAAAAACAATCACTTGTGGATATAAACGAATAAAGGAAAAAAAATCACATTGAAATAAATGACTCTTGAAAAAAATCACATGTGGAAATAAACGAATCATCTGGAGAAAAAGTTGCTTATGAAAATAAATGAATCTTGAAAAAAAAAAAATCCCATGTGAAAAATTAATCACCTGGAAAAAAAAATCACGTTAAAATAAATTAATAATCTGAAAAAAAAAAATCGCATGAGAAAAAACAATCCCATGTAAATAAATGATTCATCTAGGGGGAAAAAAATCAAATATGATATTAAACGACCCAGCTGGAGAAAAATGCGTGTGAAAATAAATGAATGTGAAAAACTTCATGTGAATAAATAACACATGAAAATGAGTTGTCTGGGGGAAAAAAACATATGAAAATAAATAAATAAAAAATGATGAGTAAATGAATCGTTTGAAAATGAAATCACATGCACTGTATATGAAAGTTGTGACAGTGTGTGAAACATAACAAATGCTTCACAAAGGAGCATAAATAAGCACATGTTAGTCCAGGATGAATTGTGCCTATACACACAGGATACACCCTGGATCCACTGTGACCTTGACCAGAGTAATGACCAGTTATTGAAGATGGATAAAATATTTTTCTCTTTTTGTGCAAAAATACAGCTGTGTTCATCCATGTTTGTGTCTGACTATGTTTAATGTAGTCTGTTCGATCAGTGCCAGCAACTGTCTAAATGATAAACCATACTGCATCATATACATACAGTATATATTACATGCAGCTCGCAGGAAAGGCATGCGTGAGATATGTGTGTGTGGAGACTCAGTGTGCGTGTAGGCGTAGCGACAGAATCAATGGAATTCATTAGTGCGATGACCTCCGTTGTGGCTGGGGTTGCATCGACTACAGTAGCAGGGATTGTCCCTTCTTCTTGCCTCCAGTGGTGAGGTAAGCATGGCTGAGTTAAATGAAGAAGATTAGAGGGAACTGAGGATGCATACAGACTGCAGACATGTACACAACTCACTCTTGTGAACACTCAGAGGTCATGTTTGAACGCAAATAATATAACGTAATACAAATAATGTCTGCAGTCTCCATCCACACTTTTTCTATCTAAGATTTTCTTTTTCAGTCTTCTCATCATAGTATCGATTTAACATTAAATTGGTCACTGACCTACTGCTTGCTCTTGTTGACATGGTTGGAATATATAGACCCATTTTCATCTGGTTTAGTTCGTACTTGATTGATGTTTTACCACTTTGTTAGCATTAATCGAAATTCTGGCCCTGATTTATTAAATGTTTATGCATGTTAAAAGAAGAAGAAGAAGAAGAAGAAGAAGAAGAATCATGCCCATAAAACACGTGCAACATAATTTACTAAGTCTATGGACGATGGGGTCTTTCACAATAGCATGTTGTCCATTTTGTGTGTGTTTGTTGTAATGAATCTACAATTTTGTAGCATTTCTACACCAAAATGCAAATTACAGAGTGATGTTTACCATCAGATCACGTTTTTGTGACCCACCTCACATACTCTTCTGGGACGCCTCTGGAGGACGCCCAAGCTTGATGATTCATATTTGGTGACAATGTTGTACATAAGATGCGACGAATGATATCCACCAGCCAATGTGTCGCACCTCCTGTCGCTGGTGACCCCCATTGTTCGCCAAGGTTCCCGAAGGCTCCTTGTTACCAGCTGGCACCGCACGGAGGTGATGGTCGGGTTTTGCCAGCCAAGTTTACAGAAGTCCATTAACCTCAGACAAAATTATATTAAACAGATTTCCCTTGTGCATTATTTTCTACTTGTTAAAAGTCGATTTTCCTAGATATGTAGTTTTTGATTTGTGAAAACCTATTTTAACTGTTTAGTAAGTTTAGATTTGTAAAGTAATTCCATTGATTTCGTCCCAGTTTTACTAAAGGAAGAAGACCATTGTGACAGATCATTTTTATGAGCGAAGATGAACAAGTTTAGTAGACCTATCATATGCATCATTTCACATCTCTAATTGTGCAGAAATAGTTCATGTAGATCTTCTTAATATGTTTATCAAATTCATAGACTATCCATGTTTTGTTTTGTTTTTTGCTGAAGCACTGGAACGTTTTTAGGTTGGAACTGGGAAAAAAAAATAAAATAAATCAACTTCCCAAATTCAGAGTACAACGGATTGCTGAATCAGCATCCTTTGAAGTCCCATGTTGACTACCATGTTATGATTCTGCTTATGATTCTCTAAATGGTATAGCTCTGGAGTGTCTTGCTTATCTTTTGAAGCAGTATGGCCCATGATGAGCGCTACTGTTAATCCTGAGTATCATTCATACAGTAGCTCAGCTGGACGATGTTTTTCTTATATCACTCCTTAAACATTGTAATAGTGTTCAAGACATTAGAAATGTAGTCTTAATGACTATTTTAAAAAGCAGATCTAAAATATACTTGATTAATCTGCACCATTTATCATTCTTGGGTTTTTTTATTTGTTTAGATTCATCCTCAATCTTCATAGGTTTATAGTTGTTTAATTGTATATTGCTGTAGCTTGTTTGTGTGTAATCATAATTTAATTTTGTTTAACCTTGTTTGACTTTCAGCCTTTTGTATTTTAATTAATACAGCTGTAGGGGCAACTAATGGAAAAGCCGAGTGCATTGTCATGCCTGTGTGTTCACCTAGAATGGTACAGTCCAGCTTGTAGGGCAGCAAGGACTCTGTGAAGCCTTCACTAACAGACTGCTGATGAGCTTGAGCTTTTGTGTCCTTGTGCTGATCTCACTGACCATGTCCTGTTGAGCTTTACGCACCAGTGCTTGTGGCCTTTCTTTATTCCATACAATCATTTCTAAGGAAATTTACTTCTCTTTTGTTTCTGTAAAGATGCCATGAAATCTGTCATAGAATTCCCCCTGAGGTTATGTTCCTGTTGGTGGACCATTACAGTAAGGGGTTTTCCTGCTTGGCAGCCATATATAAACACATTCATTACTTTGAAATTGGTGTATAGCAGTGAAAAGGACATTACACTGATTGTGCACTGGACTTGTATTTGAGCTTTTTATATAGCCTGTATTAGTTCTGTGGAATAGATGTAGTAATACTATTGAAGGGTAAAAGAAGAAAGACCGATGATGAATTCATAGTGTGACGTCTGCGATGGCTGGCACGCTTACATCAGCACTCTATTTAGATGAATGGTGGGGCTGGGCTGTATGAAGCGAGAGCTCTGAAATCACCCAGAACAATGAATGGACTTCCTGTTCCCCCTCTTCTCATGCCCCCAAGGAAGGCAGAGAAATGAGAGGAGGGAGGGAGGAAGAGGGGGGGGGGGTGGTCACACTCGACAAGTTTCATTTTCCTGTTGGAAAAGTTATGGGTGACCTCACTTCCGGCACTGCTCTAGAGGGACAGAGGGCTTCTGGCTGTAAAGGTGTGCCATAAATTTTACTGCGTCAAAAAAACATCCAGTATTCCCTGTTCACACACATTAGTGCATGAGTTCATTTGAGGATGGAAGTAAGATCCAGTAACTGTGATGCTTATGGTGAATCAAGCTTGTGGTTTTCCTGTCAGTCAGATTTTAGCAAATAAAAAAAAGAAGACGAAAGCACTAGGTCAAACAGTCATACAGACACAAGCATAGCCATAATAGAAATATTAACAGTAAAGCATTTTTGTGCATTTTTCTGCCATATTAAATCGGCACAGGCATAGAAGATCCAAAATGGAGGACAAGATAATTGTAGCAGATTGTTCAATATATAATACTTCCTGCCATGACTATGAACTATTCAATAATAAGAGGTGGTCACGAGGCTGGATTAGTCACGAGGGTGGATTTGATGGTATCTCTATTTTTTTTTATTCATGTTTGTTTCTCAATTAATAGGAGGATTATCATCAGTATAAACAATGATAGAAATAGAGAAATGAAATCATGTCATTATTTTGACCTGAACATAATATAAAGGCTCAATCATGCCAGACTTTGTCAGTCAAATTATTCATTCTAGGATTCAATTCATTTAACTGGATTAGCCTCGATCAAATGTTTGTGTCATAGACATCTATTGTATTCTACATCATCTATACATTTGTATCATTTACCCAATACCATAACTTATCACAAGGGGTTATCCAGGATGGAAGATCCAAAATGGAGGACAAGCTAATTGTAGCAGTGTGTAGGTATGATATTTTATATAATACTTCCTGTCATGACTATAAATTATTCAATAAAAAAGAGATGGCATATATGCACTTAAGAATGGCAGTAACAGTAAAGACAGGAGTGGGAAGAAAGCTCTCTTTTTATGTGCATGCCTTTGACATCTGCCCTGCTCTCAATAACAGCCTGCACGTGAGTCTCAGCTCGTTCTAATGGAGCAAAAACGCAGATGCCATGCTTTGTCTGTGAGGTCACGGCCAGCGTAATGGATCCTACTGCCACCACTCAGGCCTATGGAGTCTACCTCTCTCTGATCTCGCCTTCAAAGGAACCAAGCCCTGCCCGGCCATCATAAAAAAGACAAACGCAGAGAAAGCGTGTCCAATTGCAAAATCCTGCTGCTATTTGATTATTAACCCTGGAGTCCCTTCCCACGATGCCATGCATTATTTACTCCTGTATGGTGTATGCAGCCCTCTGTATTGTGGACTTTACCTCGGTGACCCTGAGGAGGGACAGGCTCAGCTATTGTGTACAGAACAAATGGCTGTGTAAAAAAAGATCAGAAAGGTGGGAAAGAACGCTGGAAGTAAGTGACCTGACATCACATACTGCTTACGCCATGCAATAAAAGATCACCAGATCACACTGGATTTTTCTTTGCTATTTTATTTGCTGCGGTGGGGTGAAATTCAGGTGATTACAGGCAGCTGTGGTGTCATTTGTCTTTAGGAAGAAATGTAGTGGGAACATTGAGTTAGCTATTTTTTAAAAAATACAAAATACTGAATTAATGTGTTCTGGTTTCTGTGTTGGCCCAGACCAAAATCCAGGGCAGTCTGGATCAAAAAATAAAAAATGAAGTTCTGTTAATTAGCTTTGTACCATTGCATAAATTGTAATAATGTATTCAGGGGCGGATTTAGTTATTTGGGGGCCCTAGATAAAAATAGGAATGAGGCCCATTATTTAGCATCAATAATTAAAAATATACATAATTAGCATTTTTAGGGGGCACTTGGCTTCTGGGGGTCCAAGGAGGTTGCCTACTTTTGCCTAGTACTGAGTCCACCCCTGAACGTATTTACGTAGCTTTTCATGTATTTGAAAATAGTATAACAATCTATTAATTAATTCGTATTTATCAATGGCAAATCTGCGCTTTCAGTACGACATTTCCATAAGATATTACTCCATAAATCTCATCAATTCAGTTGACATATAAAATATGTACTAGAGAATTCCTCATGCTAATCAGGGCAACATTTTCAGTCTAATTATTTTTAGCTACATTGATTTAAACATCAAGTCTAATTTGTGTCCATTGAAAAATTTAGGTGGACTTAGGTAGCTTCCCTAGAAAGCTCTTTTTCATGTCCCAATATCTTTTCCATTCAAATGAATTGGCGTTCTTTTTTTTCCCCAGGCATATATTTGCTTTTGGTGTGATTGCTGCTTTAATATTAGATAGGGATAAGAGATGAGAAAGCATGCACATGGATGTTTTAACAGAAATATTTAGTAGCAGGGAAGCCAGACCCAGTAATATGACATGACCTGTGATATGTCACTATCACCCATGCACAGGGAATTCAGTTCCACTGGATTATATGGTTAATAATACTCATGATAACAAAAGAAAGAAGGTAACATTACCTGGTCTTACCTTGTCCTGTCTGGCCTGTTTGGTGTACAATTCATTGTGAACCAAGTGAACTCATAAGAGAATAGAGCTTCTCCTTCTTCTAATGAGGTATACAGGACTCAGACAAGCCTTCCTGGTGCTCGGCGTAGGCCACAGACGCCAGAATCAGACTGTTTGCCAGCAAGGCTGTCATTATTGCCCTCTACATAACCCTCTCCACTGTTGTTCTGTTGTTTGTTCTCAACTTAATTGAGCGAGGCCGTGTCGTTTACTACGGCTGAAAAATGCTGGCATCATTGTCTGCACTGATAATAATACATTCCAGTGACATTGTGTTTTGTCGCTTCTCTCTCTCTCTCTCTCTCTCTTTCTCTCTCTATAACTCTCTCCCTCTGTTAAGTTCAATCAAATTTATAGTTTGCTATATTGTTATGACTGCCTTTCTTTATAGTACTGCCGAAACAAATATACGTTGGTCACAAATATAAAACGTTGAAGGAAATATAATGCTAGCTAAGTTATTGAGCACTATTATACTTGAGAACCAAAAATATCTCATGGATGTCCCACAGCAATAAATGTAACTATAAATGGTTACCATTAATAGCTGAAACATTGTGATTGGTGGCAAACCACTGTGGCATAAGAGGAATAAAACACTTCTATGTGTGCTGTTATTAGAAAATAATCAACTTCAAGGTGTTCACATCGGGCTGAATCACACCACTCTGTTTATTATTTTCCTATAACATCTCACCACATCATGTTTTATTCTTTACATACAGTAATACATGACATTGGGTCATCCTTGTCTGTTAGCTCAGTAGTGCTATACAAAGCAAGATTCCCTGCAAGCAGATATATATACACATCAAAAAAAAATGAGGATGAGGCAATATGCAGAGCAATAGTCATTCAGTGTTCCTGGGAAGATGACACATTGCAACAGTTATTGTGTGTCTCTCTCCTGATACATTCACAGTTTCACATCCTCAGGCTGCTACAGGAAGTGTCTGATTTCATTTCTGAAATTTTAAGAAAGCAGATCACTTGACTATTTCATAATAGCATCATGCCAAAGTTGTGAAAAGATGATGCTAATTTATGCTCATCATTACTCTCTGGAAAAGAAAAACAACCAATGGCGCCATTGTGCCTATGTATGTCTGTTTGACGAAGGTACTAATTCCCCCAAATGAACTATTGGTAGGGTGTACATGGTCTATCCAGTAGCCAATCCCCTAGTCCACTCACTTTTAAACTTTTAGTCACTCTCACCCAACTGGGATCATGATCTAACTAGGATATTATATAAATATGTCTGAGTCAGGTGACAGGTTTACATTTACATTTGGTAGGGGTGAAAGAAGAAATAATGACGATTAAACTAACTATACCATTTCCCCCCTTTATATCTAACATTGGAGTTTGTTAGCTATGTTAAGTTACTACTACTTTAGAAAAGCAGTCTTCTACTTATTACTAAAAAGTCTGTTATTTTTTCCAACACTAAATATGGAAAAACCCACCTATTGTATGTTCTCAAATAAAATAACCATGAGCAGACTTTTTTTTTTCTGAAACCCTGCTCAGGCAGAACTCTGTATAAAGATGTCGTGCTGGGAACTTCTTCAATCCAGTGACTACACTGTGCTCTGAAAAGCTTATAGCATCACATCATTCCAGTGCATGAAAATAGGTATACATGGATGTAGAAATAGCCAGTAAATTTTAAGATTCTGAAGCTTCTGGCCACAAGCTTCAGGATCTTGAAGGTTGCAATTCTGTGCACCAAGTTGTGATAGACTTTAGTTTGAAGCAATTTGTGGTGAGTAAATGAAATAATCTTGCACATTTGCTAACAGTCTAGGAGGAAAGGTCTGTGGTTGCCAGGTCATTTGCCATGTCAATTGCCTATTTTCTGCAAATGCTAGGAGTCTGTCTTGTGAGACTAAGTTCTCCCAGCTGGGAATCTCTTTATAAAACTATACCAGTAAAAGAGCTGAGCATGCTGCCTGCATGACTGACTGTTACAGCGTCTCTCCAACCTACGCCCCCTGATTAACACACACTCGCTGAGTTATAAAAGCACGCAACCAATTTAGAAATTCCTTTTACCAGTGAGTAAACTGTAGAATGCTATCACTTGACCAGAGGATGACAAATTGGCACTGTTGTCACCTGCTCAACCCTCTTCCCCACCTCCCCCCTGCCCATCCCCATATCTATATGGCTATTTATGAGCCCTTCTCTTTTCCTAGTGATAAAGAATAATACGCTTTCTTCTGTCCTGCCTTCACTAATGAGATAAGGACAAATGTGATTGAGTCTCTTTCTCTCTCTCTCTCTCTCTCTCTCTCTCTCTCTCTCTCTGTCTCTCTCTCTCTTGATCTTTCTCCCCCTGGTGAAGGAGGAGTCATCCATAGATTGTTTTAGCTAATTTAATAAAAACCCCATCAGCGTAATGGAGCCAGCTCATGTGGACCGACTAGGCAGCAGAGGGCCCCCCCCCACCCCACCCCGCATCTGGAGCACCATGGGAACCTACAGACGAAATTGGAGAAAAGGACAAGGTGGATGGCGTGGAGCTGTGTTGCAAAATGAAATCAGTGATGACTAAGCGCTATTTCTATTATCTATTCCCTGTTTGTCCCTGTAGGGTTATGTACTGACTGTCAGATAACTCACAGACACACCTGGCAACAAACACCAACTCCCAAGTAGTGCTTCCTGGTTTGAGTTAGCACGGAAATCTGGCTGCATGCTGAAGGAGTAGGAGGTGTCTTTGTGTTTATCCACACCTATTCCCCTTTGCTTCATATGCATCCCTTTCTTTGTTCGCTGGCAGATATAGATCTGAATTAACCACTCACTGATATCTCCCTGACTTCCTTCCTGGCCTTAGAACGCACCATTTGGCTGCATGCAAATTTCTACGGGCCATCACTTTTAAGTGAACTCTATCTATCATATCATGAAATGTAGATTATTAAGAGAGTACTTAGAATTATTGTTTATACCTCTCAGCTAAAGAACCAGCTGTTGAATACAGTAAATATTTCACAGGTTCTAGGAAGATTATGCTTCCAGTATTATACCACAGAACTGTTAAATTCTTGATACTAATTAGTGCTGATTTATTTTCTTTGACAGCAGCTCTGACAGTAGTGCAAACTTAAGACAAATCACAGCTTTATATTAACGCACTCATTCTCATACCATTTGTATAGTTACAACTTGTTTGCAATATGGGCGTGGTGGACGCGCCACATAATCTAAGACTAATAAGAAACAGATTTTAAAAAGTGTTGCTGAGTTTAAAAACCCAGTGGTTGAGTGGTGGCTGAATGGTGGTAAAAGGGTGGCTGAGTTGTAGCATTTTGACATCTGTAAACAAGTTGACTTTGCAATCTATTCCACTCCATTCCATGTGATATGTAGGCTGCAAGAAAATGCCTGAAGTGGCCCAGGATTATGCATATTAAATTCGCAAGCGGGGCAGGAATGTCTAGGTTAAGGTCATTTAGTGGAACGTTTTCTATATTAGATGATTTGAAGCCTCAGTGGTGGTTGAAACTAATTTTATAGTAACCATTAACAGACTTTTACCCCACATGTTTCACACGCTGTGTTTGCATAAATTTACATTTCAGTGTTTGTCACTGGTGTGAGTCACCCAAAGAAGTATAAATAATTGCGAATTTGTCACCACACACCTGAGATAAAAAGACAGCAAACCACACAGAGATTACAGACAAAGGCTGCATGGTCAGCAGGTGCATTTTTTTGGTATAAGTGACATAATCGGCAGTTTAGAGCTCCATATAGAGCTCTAAACCATGCAATTACTCTTGACACCCTACTTCATGGTTCCCACACTAGCAGGGTTTCAGATAGGATGTGCAGCGTACATGTTGCAACCAGGTTGTTGTGGTTGTCTCAGATAATCTGAGATGCTTTCTTGTTCCATGAGACTTTAATCCTGTTGTGTAGCTGGGTTCGAATACAACTTTTGGTCAAAATTTGGTGTCCATTGGTGGATCAGTAGCATGGAGCTCCAAAGAGCACTGGAAATCAGGCATGGCTCTCTGTGGCATGGTGGTTGAACTGAGATTATTAGTAAAGATAACACAAATCTCTTGCCATAGACCTTGATAACCTGGTTCAGCAGTAAATTTGGATAAAACAGGGCACCAAATGTGCTAGGACCAGGAGTGTGGGTCAGTTGGGCCATTTCACAAACTATATTTGTAACAGCTCTCGGAAACACTATGGAAAAGCTCCCTGCCAGACAATTCTGGCACTAAACTGTTTGTTAGGCTTTGGGTGACCCTGGTAACAAACCACACATCTCCTCCATGAAGCATTCCTTCCAGCCAAAGCACAACCAAGTTTAGAGTGTTAAAAAAATCACACAGAGAGAACCATATTTATCTATATGTTTATATACACACATGCATGATTCCATTTATTATTTGCCACTAGGCTATTCTAGGTCACCGTTGTTAATAATTGCTTGTTGTTATCAACAAACAAACAGCGAATAATTCAGATGGAAATATGAGGCTGGGATCACAGTTGGCAGCAATAAAATGCTCTTGGAATCCATTAAATATATGCCCACTGCTGTCAGCCACACATACTGGAACTGATGCATGAAGAGGTACAGGGATATTATATTCTGTTTGATGAGTAGAAGAAGATGAAGAATGAAGGGAGGAAAAGTGTCACTTGGCTATTAGGAGTGATAAATTATCCAGGGATTTCCCAACAGTTTTTCCTACTTATGGATGAAAGCAAACCCACACCCTTGACCCTTTAGGAATGTGAGTATATAACGTATAATATGCAATATGTAACAAGAACACACAGTGGTTCCATCATAGTGGGGAGTCAACCAGGACTCGGACATGTTGGTCTTCCATAGTCAGCCAGACATGTCCTTGAATACCAAAGGTGTCTGGAGAAAATCAGAATTTTCTTCTACACTGTCTCATTTCCAAACAATAAAACACATATATGCACTCCTAATCCCCAGTTAACAGATGATTCCAAGACAAATATGGTGGAGTTTGGACACATAAGAGTAACAGAAAGTGTACCGTGGACAAAAAAAAAGTGGCCCAGCTATAAGCAACCACATTTAGGGTTTTCATGGAATTTGGGATCAGGGCCAAAAAAGGAACAAACACAACTAATCATACATAGTATAATGCTTTTGCAACATCAAGGCAGAGTTGTGGTTGAGGCAGATTCCAGTGGGGTCATTTCTGTCATTCCACTGAAGTATGCTGGTCAGATGAAAGTGGAAAATGTGGGTGTGTACCACTGCATCATTGTTTGTTCTTCTGGTACACTCTGCAGCGACATTAGAGACCACTTCACCATAATAGACATTTAAGAATTATGGTACTGAAGGCCTCTAGATAAACACAACTGAATGTTTTGTTGTTTAGAGGACTTGACTGGTCCAAGGACCAGTGTATTGTCTTTGATCATATCCACACATTCTGGCATATACCTAAAGACATTATTACCAAGACGGCAGATTATTCCAGATCGAATATAATTGAGTTTCAGTACATTTGTAATTGGTTATGGCAATGGCAAGTGTATTGTGGACCAAAAGTTGCCAGGCTTTAAGCAGACACATTCACAGCTTCATAGCTTTTTGGATATGGGAAACTGGTCCAAAAGCAAATAACCATACCTAATGCATTGGCAGCATTTTCATTTTTGTCTGAAAGTATTCAAATTCCAGGCTTTTGGTCCAAATAATTCCAAAAAATACCAGTTTCATCAAGGTGGAGTTTGGATCAAGTCATTCCTTGGTGATATGTCAATCTGATGAAAGTGGGCTTCACTCATTGACCCATACGACAATTATTCCATTCATGGTTACTGCAAAAAAATTTACGAGTGTGTCCTGACTACTTGATCACAACTTTCACTGTATTCACAGGTGAGTATGGGCACTCCAGTTTCCTCACACCTTGCAAAAGCGTGCTAAAAGGTAAATTGGATATTCTAGGTGTGAAAGAGTGTATGAATGTGTGTGTGCATGGTACCCTGCAATGGATTGGTATGCCATCCAAGCTATTAACTGACTTCATGCTGCCAATTATCTTCATTGAGTTTTTGACTTGCTGTCATATATGATGCCTCGCCATGTCGAATTATTAGAACACATGACTGCTGTTAAATACATTTTAGGATGGTCTTTGCCAATGGGCATTTAGGAAGTTCCCAATGAAAGAGTTCCCAAAGTTATTTACTATTCACACATTCATTCCTCTGTTCTGGTCTTCATTTAAATTTGCCAATTTCATAGCTGACTTTAGTCCTGTCCGGTTATGTTTATGGAAAGATACTGTACTCCACAGAGACCCAGCCAAGGCATAACTGGCACCAGAACAAATCTGCTGACTGAAGTAACACTAACATCACACTTCATGAACAGGAGTTTGCCCCTGAGTATGGAAGTATGGAAGTGATTTAAATCATCTGCTATGGCCTTTGCAATCATCAGATCTCAACCAATTCAAAAGCTGTGGGAGATTTTAGAGAACGCTGTCATCCACCAGCATCAAAATACCAATTGAGGGAACATCTTTTGGAAGAATGGTGTTCGGCCTTCCAGTATTGTTCCAGAATCTTGTAGGATCTATACCAAGTTGCAGCGAAGTTGTTCCTCTATTAACATCTTACCATCCCTCTTTATGTTGGTTTTTCCTTTATTTTGTCGGTACATGGAGATGTATGCATTGGTTTGTCATGTCTGGAGGATATAGCAGGGTGGAAGGAAAAGAAAGGTACTCTGAAATAATACAGGATATGGGCTCTGTGGAATATGGGAGAGGGAAGAGGAAAGCCTTGGTGTGTGTGTGTGTGTGTGTGTGTGTGTCCCTGAGGAGATTCCAGAGGCCTGTCTCTGAGTCAACAAAGCCAATGAAGTTTGACATATATTCAGAAGATTTGCAAAGAAAAATCTGTTTCCATCACTTCATAGAAAAAGTGTATTTATTTATTTATGTAATGCATTCTTGGTTTGTCCCTCTGGAGAAACCCTAAGTTCTGTGTAGACCCCTACAACAGAGGGTTTCCCATTCAGAAAATTTGTCAAAATATCAACACTTAACTATCTGAGGAACCCTTGAAGAACCATCTTTTTTAGCAGTATGTACTCGTTTAATGTTACACCATGTGTTCCACTCCAGCCCAATGTGATAAGTGTTTCTGTGATTAATCCTTCATTCATTCATCCATCATCCATATAGTAACTTCTTTATCCTGATCATGGTCGCAGTAGGACCAAATACAGTTGGATTTAAAATGCAGCTAAATTATACTGGGAACAACCAAAAATGATTATTTGAATCAGTAGAGTAGCAGCAATGTACAGGAATACTTGCCTGACCTTACAGAAGACAAGAACTATGTTGCTTTGTGTCTCAGGGACTACAAGATGATCTGTGGCCACCATTCAAAGCTGCCACTGGCACTTATATCCCCTAGCACTGAAGCAACCCAGAAATGTAAAGTGTGGACGCAAAGCCCCATCTTATTGAAAGTATTTATGAATGGACCTCACGCAGACGAGGCTGCGTTGGCAGACCCATTCGCTGCTGATCGATGGACCGCCAGGACATCAACAGACACGGTGATGTTTTATTTCTGTCCCACACTGAATAAATTGCGGGTGAAGGCAGGCTTGTCCTTCAAAGGGCGTACAACACGAAGCGAGCCTGGCATGCTCATAAAGCAAAATTGGCAGCTCTGTCCGAGGCTCACTGCTGAGATTCCTTTGCGCTGAGGTCACATGATCTGAGGATACTTTAGATGCCACAGGATCATTGTGCATTTAAAGATTAGAGTGTTTTCAAGATGGCGCCATCCACAGCAATTTGGTCTCTGCTAATATACTACTGCATACCAGCTGTCTCTGGTCACACAAAAGCAAGTACAAAGGAGTACATACACAGGAGAATAGTGGTGAGCAATTCAGACCGACTTAACAGAATATTTTAATCCTAAATGGTTTGTTTCCAACATGGACTATCACTTACATGCAGATTTTATCTCCAACACCACAAGTTTTTTCTTTCAAATGTACGATACCAACAAATAAATACATAAATGAAAAAATGTAGCTTAATGCTAACAAACAGTAACTCTAATCTGAATGAATTAGCTCTAGTGGATAACATTAAAAACTGCATGTATAGCAGTACAAGTGGTAAGTAAATTTGAAGCAAAAAGATGATGTCTGTGAAATCAACTTCAGAAATACAAGCTTAAACAAGCACTGGTGAATTCTTGATTCTGATTGGTTAGAAGGTGCTGATTCATTTTTTATAACACTTGCTTTGACAGTAGTTCCAATTGCATGGTTTAGTTTTTTGCACTCATTCTAATCTGTTATTGTTTTTATAATGAAATCTTACTTGTATGGTGGCTACACCACATAAACGGATTAAAAAACAACAACAGCAACAACGTGTAAGTATTATATGGATATGATGAAGTTTTCTGTGAGATGTTTCTTTAGTGTTATTGGAAAGAATCTCCAGTGTCAGCACTTTGTAAAAGTCTGAGGTAAAACTATAACTTTAAATTGTCTGACATTGAAAAGTCTTCAGTATTCTTCATAGCTATTGGTTTAAAATGACATGTTCAAGGCTACTTCATCTTCTCTGTTATATTAGCCAATAATGCTGCTTCATGGAAGTCCAGTCGGGCTGGGAGAAGAGTCCAGTCCATGCCAAAGCTGTTGCTATTCTGGGCTGAGAGATGCGCTGGCACTGGCCTTGCTGACCTTTCTGCCCGCTTTCTTTGCCAACTTTTGTGGGTGAGTTTGAGGTCTGTTTTCTCTCACCAGCTCTCTGCGGACAGCTGGCCATCGCCATTGCACACCCCACACCACCCTTCCCCTCCCATTCTAGGCCAAATATGTCCGTCAGTCACTGTGGCAACTGGCAGACATGTGTCAGTGCTCTGCCTCCCTCAGGAACTTCTCCACCTGTTCCCCACTGTGAGAGATGAAGAGAGAGAGAGAGATAGTCAGCGGGAGAAGAGAGATATGCAGTGATAAGGTGGGAAGGGGGTGATGGAACACACCCTAAATATCACCCCTTGTACATCAAAATGAAAAGACAGCTGATACTCGCCGTGACGTATTACAGCCAGGGAATTGAACTGGTGTGAACTGGTGTAAAGGAATGTGTGCTGGATGTGTATGTGTGTGGAACATCACATTTGGTTTAATGCTCAAGGGAAACGGAAATAAATCAACCGAAATGTGTGCGTCATGAAGATTTGTATGTGATGCCTGACTTCTTTACATCATCCCATAAACATTCACCTGCTGCTGTGATCAATGTGATTTGTTACAGATTACTATACAGTAGACAGTAAGTCAACAGAGTAATGTTCAGTGCCAGGTACAGAAAGAAACAAAATGGGACAAGGCTATACTTTACCCTTCACACTCACTAACTGTGGTCAGGTACCATTTATCACAACCTAAATTCACCTTCACCAAACTCCCTCTGTCCATGGTGTCTAAACCTAAGCTCATAATAACCAGTGACAAAATGGCAGGTGAGCATTCTTGTGCATATACATGTATACCTCTCAAATCTAGTGTCCGGTGTTCCCAAGACTGGCCGTCCCAGCAAATTCAGCCTAAGAGCAGACCGTCTGATGAAAAAAGAAGTCTCCAAGAACCCCAAAATTTAATCACAGGATCTGCTAGTAAGTCTTGCAATTGTTGGTGTCAAAGTGCATGCTTCTACAATCAGAAAGATATTGCACAAATTTGACCTGCATTGGAGGCGTGCCAGGAAAAAGCCTTTGCAAGACTACAGTTTGCCAATGAGGATATAGACAAAGACTAGGCCTTTTGGAATAATGTGCTCTGGACAGGCAAATCAAAGATAGAGTTGTTTGGCCACAGTAACAGCAGACATGTTTGGTGCAGACCAAAGACAGCTTTTCAAGAGAAGCACCTCATACCAACTGTGAAGCATGGTGGTGGAAATGTTATGGTTTGGGGTTGCTTCACTGCCTCAGGGACTGGACATCTTGCATTCATTGATTCAGCTATGAATTCTGCATCATATCGAAAGAGTGCTTGAAGATAATATGAGGCCATCTGTCTGAAAGTTGAAGTTGAAATGAAAGTGAACCTTTCAACAAGATAATGATCCTAAACACACTAGCAAATCCACCAAGGAATGGTTCAAAAAGAAGAAATGGAGGGTTGTGGAATGGCCTAGTCAAAGCCTGGATTTGAATCCCATTGAAATGTTGTGGGAGGATTTGAAACTGGCAGTACATGCAAGAAAACCCTCAAACATCTTGCAACTGAAAAATATTGCATGGAAGTGTGGTCAAAAATTCCAGCAAGCCTGGTGGACAATAATGCAAAACGCCTACAAGAAGTTATTTCTGCTAAAGGGGGCAATACTAGCTTATGAGGCCAAGGGTGTACTTTTTCCACTTACTTTATCACATCTATTGATATTTCTGTTGAATAAATGATTGAGAATGCTAATTTTCCTTGTGGTTTTGATCAAGTATATCAACTTTATTAATAAGCACTGTTTCAAAGATGATCAAATATTTGCTTGTCCAAGTATGTCAAAACGTCAACAATTTCCATGGCGTGTACTTATTTTTTCACATGACTGTACATATAACTACTACTGCTGTTTTTGGATCAGAACCAAAAAGCGCACCCACAAGCTACATCAGTAGCTCTTGTTACATGCCCACAAGAGGCAAACAATGGCATGACTGACTTGTAGCTTGCTAATGTGAAAATAGGATTATAACGCTTTTCCTCAGCATCTGCTGGTGCAGTACAGTTACGAGTACAAATCCATAACTTTCAGTAACTGGCCTCACCTCCACCAATTTCTGTGATCTCTAACAACTCTTTTCCACCAAAATGTGTTATGGTGCAGTTAAGTTACTAATCCCAGTAAACCTGGGTTGAGTTCCTGTGTCTAGCAGGGACAGGTGTCTGATCCGGGCTGAGGGTTGTGCTAACTCTATCCTTGTTACCCTTACTTTGCTTTGCTAACTCTATTGGCTGTTTGTTCTTCATTTTCTCTCACCATCACATAACAGTATCTGTGAAAGTAGTACGAATTTTCTTGAGGTTGTAGATTGGAAACAAGCAGGGATGAAAATTTTCCAGGGGAGCATGTATACATATATATATATATATATATATATATATTACATAGTTCAATGCCCACTATCAAGAGAAAACAAAATTTCCTCACCTACAACTGGTAAAAGCCACAGAAACACCCCAACAACAACAAATTGGGGGGGGGGAAACCCTCATCAACTTGCGGAAGTCTTTGCCGACCAGTTCCTTCCCCATTTACAGCGTAATGTCATGGCTTCTCACAGTGTGAAAAGTGTAAAGTACCCTTTCTCTACTTCTACATTAGTTTCAAGTAGTATTAGCTTTAGATCAGTTAATATACCGACACAGTACTTGTCTGCGAATGTTGCTGTGCTTTTGTGCAGAACAAACAAAAGCACACTTTTGTGGTGGCATCCATGTGTTTTATTTTTTCCACTTCGCATGTCGAAAGTGCCTAGGTGCAAAATGATGTTATTACAACTTGCGTATTACCACTTACAAGGCACCTTGAACGCATTATGAGCCTATAGCAGAAACAGTGGGAGTGAAGCAGGAATACACCTGGATGGGATACCAGAGCAGAAAACATAAAATATCATAATAAAATTGGAATATTGGCACCTAAAGCCACTACTCTAATGAAGATCATCGATTTGCTGCTGTACCGTATTGTGTTTTAACAGTCCTCCATGTGTGTATTTGTTTCGCTGATTTATGCAGGGTGGCTTCAGGATGACCTCCAGGGTCAGACTGTCAGGTGTGTTTAGTCTGTCTTGCTCTGATTAATCCCAACCCCCTTCCCCTTTTATTTTTTTAAACTTTTTACACCACCTCAGAGAGGAAAGAGAGACATAGGAAGAGTCTGCTCCTCAGACACAGATGTCATACACCATATGACAGAGAAAGTAAAGTAACGTTGAATGTGACAGAAGCTTGATGTGTTATTTCGAGCAGATCAAACAGTTTCACTTGTGTATGGAATTTTACAAAATGTGGATTAAACTATGAAAGGCAACACTCGTGTGTTGACACATGAACACCATCCTCCAACCCCCACTCGAGTACAGCTTCCCCATACACGTCGGCCCTGTGGGAAAACATGCAGAGAGACTGATAAAAGGTGGAGCGTAAACATTTTATTTCCTCGTTTTCACTTCAGTGACGACTTTTAATATTGCACAAGTTTTATCTACCCACAAATAGAAAAAATATTTCCTCTATCAGGTTTGGTTTAACTAAAGTGAAGGACATAAACAAATAAAAGAGGAAGTAAGTGAAGAGAAAACAACTGTGACCTCAAATTTTACAGTGCTTTGGTATAGCATACGAGTTAATGAGTTACTCACACTGGATCTCAGAAAACCAGGCCAGGCACTGAAACCTAGAGTGGACTTTAGATAACAGCTAATTTAATGATTAACCATTTAAACATTGTATATGGTTTGCATCTTCAGTACCAACAAATGGTTACATATTTGATTGATGACTATGATGTGATTTTTTTTTTTTGGTAACTCCTAAGGGCACAATGAAGATTTTTCAATGAAGAAACATTTGAACAATATAAGACATGATGCTTGAAATGGTCTATTTGTACACTTTAAGAACATTTAAAACCCTTGAGGCTTCGTCACAGTTGTGCCTCTGCAAGAACTCCTAAAGGTTCTATGTCCATCCCTACAACAACGTGTTTTCCTAACAGGAATGGTTGAATAACCTGTATAAATATTCAAATCGCTTGACCTTTCTCACATTTTTTAAAGTGTTACAACCATAGCCTGGACACTCCACAAAACTGGGATTAACAGAAGACTTATGAAAGTCCATTTCGAGTTTGCCAGAAGGCATGGTGGAGACTCAGCAAACATTTCTAATAGCAAACACTGCTATTCACCCATCCACACAATTAAGCATGGTGGTGGTAGCATCATGCTGAACGCTACCCTTGGCCTTTTGGTTGCTCCTCTGATTAATCCCTGCTTAACTCATCAGTTTGGTGGACTCTTGCTCTAGGCAGAGTTGTGGTTATGCCATATTATTTCCATATTCTAATAGTGACTAAGTTTACATGGACAGCAATAATCTAATTATTGACCTTATTCTGAATAAGACAATATTGTGATTAAAGTGTTTACATGAGTCACTTTTAGAATATTCCTTCCATGTTCCTGTTATATATATTATAGAACATAGATCGATTAACAGCACACGTCATTACATCTCTATGCCACGCCATCCGACGTTCCCTCCAGAATTTCACGTATCAACATACAGTTGTTCTTTGTTATGGTACCGTATACAGTTTTGGGTGTTTCATTTTTAATTTTACGAAAGCTTCAAGTGCAGTTGATTACTAGTCATGCTATACTTGCAAATAGATGACTGCTTGAAGCCGTGGGCTGCTTCCGAAACCACGTACTTACCTATTATATAGTAGCTCAGATACATGTATTTCACCTACTATATAGTAGGTAAGTATGCGGTTTGGGACGCAGCCGTGCTCTTGTTTGCCATAAAACGGTTGAGCACTGCCGTGTGTGTACGTGTCCTGTCGCAAAATGTGGCGAAAACTCCCACATGACGTTAATAGTGTGATTAAGGTGTTTACATGTCTGTAACACATCGATAATGCGACTAAAACAGGAATACTCCACGTCTTAATTCCATTTGTGTTTACTTCGAGTATGACTTTAGTCGGATTAAGGTAATAAAAAATTGCTGTTCACATGCTAGTTTCTTAATTAGAGTATCGTCTTAATCGGGTTAATATTGGATTATTGTTGTCCATGTAAACGTACTGAGTGAATTTAATGTTGTTGTTGTTGTTGTTGTTGTTTTATATCTAAACACTGATTGACGCTTTTACATAAAATTTTCCTGGTGTTGTTGTTTTATATCTAAACACTGATTGACACTTTTACATAAAATTTTCCTGGTGTTGTTGATAGCTCCTTGTATTTTATGATGATGTTATTAAGGTATATTCTCTATCAAAATCCAGGGCCTTCCAGGAGCAGTTGTATTCATATTGAAACTTCAGTGGTAGGGACTATTTTTACATCAATGACGTCTGTTTCAGTTCCATGTTTTCACACTTCAAAATGTGCAGAAGTTCAAGGGGGTGAGTTCATAGGTAAGAAGCTTACAATAACCATTTTTTCCCCCTAAGTGTATGTATTACCTGAGAAAGTATGTGGTACAAACTCTGAATTATGGGTCATTATTTTCTGAGTTACTCACATTGGGACCTCAGAGAACCAGGCCAGGCACAGACTGGCACATTTTTTTGACGAGCCATGTAGACATTGTGTCTTTTGTGTCTATAACAACTTCTCTCCATTATTTCTCCATCTAAATCTATTCACATTCATCAAAAGCCAAAGTCATTTAGTATAATGCAACAAATTAATTACACTTTGCATTAATGTCTTTTTTTTTTTTTTTTAAGAAAGAAATGGTGAATCAATACAAACCCATTTACATCCAATCTATTCGGTCTGGAGTATCTTATCAGTTTCTTCATCATGTGGTCAGAAACTGCACTTGAGCGTTAAGAAGCTTTCTTGGGTTACAACCACAGCTTTTGGTTTTGTTCATTTTTGACATTATTGTACATATTTTGACTCATTAAGAATAGTCACTGCAATTCACATCATGTCCAGTGCAGTGCAGTTCATCAGTCAGAGCTCTGCAGGACTTAGACTAAGTACTTCCACATTGTCTTTAGCAAAGTAGCCACCATGAAATTGCAGTGTTGATTTACGATCCAATCGGTCATGCAGTGTAGCAAGCCCACACGTGTTTATTTATAAGGAGAGTGATGGGAGGAGGGTGTATGTATGAATGTATGTATGGATGTATGTGCGTGAGTGTGTGTTTATGTGTAAAGTGGGAGTCATGCTTCACGGTGTGTTGTCAGCGTGTGCCTAAATGCAGAGACGGAGGTGTATTTGGTGAGCACGTGGGGTTCTGAAACTGAACTATGTTCTGGGAAATTTTCGTTGTTTTTATTCAATTGAAATGAGTAAATCTGCATCATGTTTTAAAGACCAGGGCTTTTGTTGTTGTTGTTTTGCCAGCTCTTTTATATATGCAATAACATATGATCAACAAATACAAGATGACCTTCTTGTGTCTCTTCCTGGCCAGACTTATGTGACAAGAGGAGTTTGTAACATTTTAAATGGAGGACCCTTCTGCCACCTGCTGGAAATATCTATACACCCAAGCCTTTCTAATCAGTACAGAAGTCAGTAAAGGACAGACTGTACAGTAAGAAGGAAGGAAACATTCAGAGGTTTGAGTTTAGGGAATTCATGTGAGCATTCAAGTTATGATACATAATATATAAGGAATAAAGCACTCAGGAGATGCTGTTATAGGAATATAATCAATGACATAGTGATGTGGTGTGGAGTTATACTTTTACACCGCAAAGTTGAGTATTTTCCAGTCTAATCACATCTCATAGTGCATTATGTCTCTCATACCACAGCAATCTGCCAACGTGTACTTTTTCTCTGTTTGTAGTTACATTTAAGTTTGTGGAATATCCATGAAACCGGTTAGTTCAGTTAAAGTAGCTATAAAAAGTTGTTCCCCCTCACTAGCTTCTCTTTTTACGCAAAAAAAAAAAAACCCAAAAGAACACAAAAATCCCGCCTGTCATTTTCCTGACAAACCAAAAAGTCATGTATTATTATTTTTCTACATTGGAATGCAGTTTAGGTTTAACCGCTATCACAAAAGAAAAAAAATAACAACCCTAAGTCAGGTCAATTTGTAATATGCAAATTAGCGCATATTTAATGAGCAATTCCCATTTGCAAAAATTGTAATATGAGAAACTCATCAACAGACATCATTTTAATCTCTGCATCTTAAAAACTGTTCTTGCTGAAAGTGTTTTTATAAAAGAAACTCTGACACAGAGCTGGATTGGGCTGTTTGGACTCCTTTTAGGGACTACTCAAGGATTTTTACGAAAAGCCTTTGTATAAAACATGTAAGTGCCTTTTAAAATGCATAGACGTGCCTACTTTCGTACTGAATACTACGTAAGGAAACACATACATGCACACACACACATACTTTACAAATTGGTCATAAAACCATGGCAAATATGAGTCAATTTATATCACAGTTTCCTGCATGAGCTTGAAAATCTAGGTAAAAGCAAATGACATGAAACGAGGTAGACAAGTTAACCTGTACTAAATCCAGCGAAGAGCTAAAATAATTCTGATTCAAAATTAATACTGAAAGAAAAATATGCATTCCCACACACAATTCAGTGAAGTTACGGGATGGAAGGCAGTAAATTTCTGTTCTTCTTCTAGAAGATTCCAGGCAGTAGGCGGTAAGGCACAGTGTCCGTGTAGCGTTTCCAGTCCTTGCCGTACTTGCTACTGCAGCGATGCTCATCACGGATACAGCGGTGCAGCAGCAGGATGGTCATGTAGACGATGTAGAAATAGGGCAGCAGGTGCCCGCTGCTGCATGCCATGCAGTACGCCAGTGAACCCAGCAGGTCTCCTGTGTAGTTAAGGTGACGTGCGGTGCCCCAGAAGCCTGACGTGAGCAGCTTGCTCTTATGAATACCACCGTCAGCTGAACGATACGAGCACTCGATGAAGGTTGGCTTGCGGCCCCAGATGTTGCACTGACCCTGTGTGCGCCGGAACAAGTCCTTCTGATGGTTGGCCGAGCGGAAGATGTAGTAACCCACCAGGCCGAGGACGAGGACGGCCCAGGCGTATGGCGTGGAGAGCTGGACTGGGTTGTAGACCAGGTACAGGCCCTGAAGCAGAACATCAAGAGAGAAAGGTCAGAGATACTCAATATTTCTTAAATAAACATGCAGCTTAATCTTCCATTCTGCTTACTTATTTAGCCATGGATCACCCAGTAGACTCATTTTAAAATGCCTAGTAGCTCCATCTCACTTATTAGTAATAATTAAGATGAATAATAATAGTACATAACATATAATTGGGCCTGATACCAGGTGTGCGTGAATAGGTAAGAGTGGAAATGTGTGGCAGCCTTGGAAAACCTGGTGAGAGAGATATATATATATATATATATAAAATCACCAGGTTTTCCAAGGCCGCCACATATTTCCACTCTTACCAATATATATATGTATATGTGTATGTATGTGTGTATATATATGTGTGTATATATATATATATATATATATATATATATATATATATATATATATATATATATATATATATATATATATATATATGTATGTATATGTGTGTATATATATGTATGTATATATGTATATGTATATGTATGTGTGTGATATATCTATAAACATATATAAACAGACTTTCCTGCCCTGAAATGTGTTTCCCTTCTGCATGTATATCAACCAGAAGTAAAGTTGGAAAGAAAAAAAAAAAAAAAAAGCAGAAAGGGAGAACACTGCATTTAAAGATTTTTTCTCGACGAGCTTCAGACGTTTTGAAAGCCGGTATCTGATTACAAACTCAATTTATTAGGCTTCTGTCGTTCTCGTGTGAGGAATTTGCACTTAGCTAGCAAGGTTTTAGACACCTTTAGGCAGACTGAGTGTTTTTACTGTTGTCAGTGTTTGTTAAACTGGCTCCTTACACAAGGTGATCTTTCCAGGAAGACAGCTTAAGCAATTAAAAAGTATAAGCATTAAAGGTAAAAGTAAAAACATTTTCACTCATTTACTGTTGTCCTAAAAGTATACATATACCCAATTTGGTCTAAAACCTGAATTTTCCTCTTTTTTGACTTCCATTTTAAAGTTCTTTTAGTAGTACTTTTCAGTAGTAGCCTCGGGTCATATTATTTACAGAAATTGTACCAAGCACATACAGTTTTATGTAAAAGAAACAAAACAAACAACAACAACAACAAAAAAAGTTTATATGCTTTATACAGATACTAATGATAAAATTTCTTTTGTATTTAAGATACCTTAGAAAAAAAACCTTGTCACTTTGTCTCAGGGTTCTATTTATATTGTTCTGGCCCAGAAATTAGTCCCGCCCCCAGACGAACCAGAACTACTCAACTCTAACCCACAAGGGGGTGGAGTCAGTTAGGGAAGAAGGCGGCTTGACAATGTTCTGCAATTGCAAGATTGTAGCAGAGGCCCTGTTATTATTTATTTTATTTTTTTACCCATGAGCACACATTAAGGCTTGTGTATTTGTGTAGAGGTGTGTATCATTAACATACCTGTAGTGTGTAAAGGAAAGGCAGCCAGACGCAGTCGCCCCAGCCCAGGTACCAACCAAAGTGATCGTGGCAGATATCAATCGTTTTCAAATACCAGGCTTCGTTCCAGAAAAAGTCTAATACGTAGATGGCCTGAGTGCAGAAGAGTGATTTATAAGACACAGGAAGTGCACAGGAAAAAAAAATATTATACAGAGTTTTCTGACAGGGCTGAGCAGCATTCATTCAGACAGTGATATAATCATTAAAGGAATAGTCCAGCCTTTGTCAAGTGGGCTGGACTGAAAAATCAGTTTAGTAGACCAATAACTCCTGCTAAACGCCTGTGTTCATTTATCAACATTTATCTTAAAGGCACATTCTTAACATGCAAATTGAACATACAGTACGTCATCTACAAAATGGATCAACATATTGCAATTCAATAACAAAAAAAATTCCAATTATATCAAATGAAATGTACAGAAGCTTACATAAGTATTCACAACCCTTCAACATTTCCACATTTTGTAGTGTTACAACCTGGCAACCTACACGACATAGCCCATAATGTAGAAATATTGATATCGTTAAGTAAAAAATCTTAAAAGTTGCAATTGCATAAGTATTCACCCCAGTTGCTATGAAACCCCTGAACTAGTTCTTTGGGAAAGAGACATATTTACAAAGATAAATTTGTAACTCGGTATCAGTAGCGAGACTTTTTGTGGCCATTTCAATTTTGCCTCCTAGGGGAATAACTGAGACTAGTTATTATATATATATATATTTTAAATCATTTAATTCACTAACAGTATACAAAATGATATGAATATAGAACATGAAACATGTGGGTCCATGGGCCATATGATTGACTCCCGTGCTCTATATCAGTGGTTTTCAAAGAGGGGGCTGCGGCCTCCTTGGGGGCCACCAAGGGGCGCCCGGGGGGCCTCAACAATTTGGTGTGAAAAATAAATAAATGTATGTTTTCTCTTTCTCACTCTCAGACAACCACACACACACACACACACACACACACATAATCAATTCCTAATGTAATGTAATGTAAAGATGTAAGATGTAATTATTAATAAAAAAGGGTGATATATTCAGAAGTCTGTATTTTTAATGTGTTTTAAAGACATCTTGCAAAAGGGGGGCCTCGGTCAAATGTTAATGCCATCTGGGGGGCCTTGCCCTGGAAAAGTTTGGGAACCCCTGCTCTATATGATCTATATACTTCAACATTTTGGGAAAGTGTAATTAACTGTTTTAATGTATTGCTCTGCTGTGACATAAAAAAATGCCTGAAGCACCCTTAGATATTTATTAACAGTTCAACAACTGGCCTTAGACATCCATTATACATAAGTAAGTTTGGATTTTCTGTTCTTTTTTCGTTTCACGGAAAAGCATAAAAAAAAAAAATTCACCACCTAGTGGTAGAAAAACTCACCTGCAGCACATTGACAAGGATCATAGAATTGGTTACATAACCATAGAGCTCCTGTTGCTTGGCAGCGTAGGACAGGTTGATCAAAGTCCAGGCGACAATCCCGGGACGGCCATTGAAGAAGAGCTTGAAGTCGAACCACTTTCCGATGCGTGGATTGAACTCGATGCCCATCATGAAGTCGTAAAAGAAGTTTCCTGTGAATTTGCTGCACGGCACAAATCGGTCAGTCGGTAGCATGATGGAACAAGAAACAAATCAATACGATATGTTCTTACCAGTCCTCTGGGTTGGTGGGGAACGAGTAGGCCTTGATAAAAGCGAACATGGAAACAGTATAGCCGAGAATGTTGGTGCACCACAGCAGCGGGATCCAGTTGTCGAAGATGATAGTAGGAGAGAACCAGTGGAAGTGATAAGCATTGGCTACCCATAAAGCATGCGTTATAATCCAGCACTGCAGTCCGTTGATCTGATATTTATTAATCAGGCCTGAAAGAATGACAGCAGGGTGCATTTATTAAGTTTTAACTTAAAGTACAGGAGTTTTATGAGCAAGAAAACGAAGATGTGAAAGCAACCACAGTAATACCGGCTAAAGCACAGTATTATACCACAGTGATGTTCAATTCTCCACTTTGATTAGTTAAAAGGTGTTGATACGTTTTCCATCACAGCAGAAAGGACAATAGTTCTGACTGCAAGGTTTATAGCAATGTGTTCATTCGAATATGTTATTCGCAATAAACAGAATACAAAATTTGTGCAATCACGGATATGGTGAAGAGCTCTCTTAGGAGATGTTTCTTCAGCATTTTTGGAAGGAGTCTCCAGTGTCAGTGCTTTATAACAGTCAGAGATTGAGCGAGGTCCTTAACCCTCAATTGCTCAGATGGTCTGCCAAAGGCCATCAGTGTAAATAGAAATAAGAAGCTACATTTTTTTTCTTACTAATTTCAAGAACAAGAAAGAGAAAAAAAGAAAGGCTGGTGATGGAACCGTTGTTTATAGCTGCTACAACATATGTCACAACAGGGACTAAGTTGTTTTGCAGATGTTCCACAACATTAAATATAACTATAGATGGATCAAAAGAACACAGTGTTGTTCCTTAATAAATGTTTTAAAAAATTTTAATTGTTGGCAAATTGCTGTTGTATAAGATGAATAAAACTCTTTGGAAAATAATCAACTTGTAGTCTGGTCTGAGTGGATGTCCCTGCAATCTATGCATTAATCTCATCAGCAGCTTTTTTTTTTAAAACTTATTGTTTTTGTCTTATTGGTGCTTTTCCTGTTTTTGTGTTCTAATGTTTCTATGAGTTTCTTCTCAGTTTTGTCCTTGTTTAACATGTATAACATTTAATATTCCGGGCTATTCCTCACCTATCAGACACTATAGTATCTTTGCTAACGGTAATGCAGCATTATTTATGTGCTATCAACTTAAAAGTTCAGATGTTACCATAAACAATAAAACCTCCTTCCAGATCAGCTTCCTCTGCTGTACAATCACATGACACTGAGGGTGGTGAACTCTTTACCTGCTGGTGTACGAGCTCCTTCCTGCACCCCTCCTACATAACCTGGCAGGAACTTGTGGGTAACATCTGGAATGCACATATACAGCACCACCTATTGGAGAGAGGCCGAGTGCAATAGTTAAAGAATCACTGTGGTATTATTTCCTTAACATTTTCTTCACATTTGGAACAAGCTGGTAGACACACTTTTGCGACTGTGGAAATTTCAGTAGAACATCCCTTTTCCATTCAGCATAATGATAGTTCTCTGCTAAGGTGTCATGTTTTGATGAGATTTAACCCTTAAAAACCTAGTGACACATGGGCCAAGTGTGATGTTCATACAATGATTCCTTGAAAAACTTCTTCCTCACTAATGCTTCAATATTGTTAGATCGGCACCATGTAGCAGCAGCATTTCCCAGAATGCTCAGCCAAACAACAAACTACTACCTCGTTCCAGTTCTTGGACTTCAAATCACGACCATCTTTTCCGAATCAGCACAATTCCCATACATAACCTGGACTTTGACTGAATCTTTGTGAAGTCACGTTACTGGGTGTTTAAATGTTACTGAGACTTTAAATTTGCTTTGTCCTAGTAATGGTGAGCTTCATGAAACAGTCAATCTTTCCAGTCGCTTGTGTTGATAAATGATGAATTTCTGGATTCTAAAAAATCCAGTTCAGCCAGCTACCATCTGCCAAAACACAGGGCAAACTGGTCAAACTGTTAGATCTTTGCCAGCATCTCAAACATGTTCTATATTTATCATTTTAGACAAGTAAATAGGAACCACTTTGCAAAGATTGTCTTCCAGTTTGAATAACTCGGCCTGTGTTTTGACTAGAGTCCTTGAGTGGTCAAAATAATATAGACCAATGTGTGCCATGTAAAACTGTTGTACATGAAAGCACCAGTAAACAAAAAATGGCTGTTGTAAGCCATGTTAAATAAAGGATTTTATTATTTTTTTTTATTTTTAATGAAAGTGTCTTTTTTTGTAGCCGAGACATTACATTTTTAAATAATAAACGTGTGCAGAGATATCACTGTAAGATTCAAATTTACAGAAGTATTCTGTGCTTCAACTGAACAGTGACTGTGTTTGGGGCTTAGAGATTGAATACGCTTCTACGCAATCTGTTGACTCGAAACAACCCGCCAAAAATGGACCCATATTCAAAGTAATCTCTAAACGAAGAAAACAACACAAACTGAGCTTCACATGAAAGAGCTCTGCCTCCTCGACACACACTTGAAGCTTCACTTTCCAGCATAGCATCACTGGTCTGCCCTTTTGGACTTTTTTGCTTCATGAATAAAATAAAATTGTGCACTTGCATCCAAACCTTGTGCATGCCAGGTTCACTAACAACCAGAGGTATATGCAAACCTTTTGAACTCTCTCACTTGTATCATTCTTGGTGAAACCAATCATATTATTACCCTCACTGTACAAGGTAATGACCTTCTGTACAATATAATGACAATATCATATTATCATTTTCACTGTTGTAATATGAACATTTTTACCTGGAAGGTGACCCAGGAGCCGTAGATTTTGGCGGCAGTCCATGTGAATGAAGGCGCTTGCTTCAAGATGCTTAGTGGACTGGCATCTCCATTGTAAATGTCCAGCAGGACCAAGCTGATGGAGCACTGGTACTGATCACACGCCATGATGAAGAAGAAAACGATGAATGGGGCCAGGCACAGCAGCAGAATCACTCCAGTCAATGAGAACCAATCCACCTCCCTGGTGTAGTAATGGATGAAGAAAGTTAAATTCCCTGCAACAGGAAACCTATCCAGCTCATGCTTAAAGTGCCAGCTTATTGTTGAGTTCACTTAAAGCATGTCAGTCAGTAATCACCGTTAATTATTCAGTAAGTAATAACTACTGTGAAATTAATAACAGAAAGTATGAAGTTATGAGTTCTTTTCATTTCCACATATCTAGGTCTAACATATGAGTAAAAAAGGTCATTCGATAAATGTAACATTTTTAGTGTTTTGTTTGTCAACTTTTACCACCTTGTATGATCTTACCATGCTCTCCCCCATTGGCCCGCCTCTGCTTTCTTCGCTTTCAACTCCACATTGGTGCCACTGGGATGAGCCTTATGGCGCTTTCGCATACCCTCTGACGTACTCATGGATCTCTATCAGAGAAAAAGTGACAGAAACAAAGTGAGTCACTTGGTATACATTAGTGATGTGTCTGATACTGATCTGACACCGAGTACTGATACTGGACTAAAATTCTGGACCGATACTGGATTTGACATCATTTTTAATCTGATTCGCTGATGTCCATTTGTTTTTATGCCATGAATGTGATTTTAATTGAGACAACACACATGATGTACATAAATACAGAACACAAACTGGTTCCAGCCCTGGTCCTGTACATTATAGTATTTTCCCTGTTCCCATCTCACTTGATTTGACTAATCAGCTAATTAACAACCCTTCCTGTGCTGAAGTGAGTGGGTTAGAGTAAGGAAAACACTAAAATGTGCAGGTCAGGGTTCTCCAACACCAGGGTTGGAAACCTGTGGCTTGATACAGATCATGTTACTGTGAGGACGTCAAGACTGGATCATCCTTAATCTATACGGAGGTAACATCTATACCACACCCAGGTGGGATTGGTATCCAAGGTCAAGGGTGCTGAATGGACTTGAGACTTAAAGATAACATGTTACATAAAGTGTGGTAACATCTGTAATAATGAACTTGGCCAAAGAGATTGCTAAAAACTGTTATCACACATTAAGAATATAATGAGTCATGCAGGAGTACTTCTAAAGGTGCATGTAATGTCACCAATGCATTTTTATGATAAAAGTGCATTGATATTTGACAGTTGTGATGAACAAGCATGCCATCCAGGCATCTGTTGCCAACTTGTCACTTTTTTAAGACCCCTTTGGTGACTTTATTTCCAGTTGAATGAATTAGGATAGTGGGTTCAGTTGACTCACCATAAGTGTGTAAAGCCTGTCTGAGTTTTGCCCAATGACCAATCACTAATCACCATTATTTCCCACCACTATTATTTCCCAACAACCAATCACTGATCACCATTGTTCCCAATGACCAATCACTGACCACCATTATTCCTAATGACCAATCACTGATCACTGTTGTTCCCAATGACCAATCACTGATCACCATTGTTCACAATGGCCAATCACTGATCACCATTGTTCTCAATGGCCAATCACTGACCACCATTATTCCCAATGGCCAATCACTGATCACCATTGTTCCCAATGTATTATATTCATATAACAGCATGGTGATCAGTGATTGGTCATTGGGAACGATGGTGATCAGTGATTGGTCATTGGGAATAGTGGTGAGCAGTGATTAGTCATTGTGAACAACAGCGATCAGTGATTGGTCATTAGGAATAATCAATCACTGATCACCGTTGTTCCATGACCAATCACTGATCACCATTGTTCCCAATGACCAATCACTGATCACCATGCTGTTATACGAATATAATACATTGGGAACAATGGTGATCAGTGGTTGGTCATTAGGAATAATGGTGGTCAGTGATTGGCCATTGTGAACAATGGTGATCAGTGATTGATCATTGGGAACAACAGTGATCAGTGATTGGTCATTAGGAATAATGGTGGTCAGTGATTGGCCTTTGGGTTTGTGTTAGACCCTCCAAGTGCTATAACCGTGCACATTGTCCTATTTATTGCAACTAATTCACGCAGTGTAACAGTTTAATAATACTGTTTTTATTATTTAGCCTTTTAACCCCATTTCGACTTATGCATCTTCCACAAACCTCTACTATAACACACCTCACTGAACTCCCATGCACCATTCTAAGAACAGGAACTCCTGTTTATTTTAAACGGTCACTTTTAATTCACGCAGGTCACCTGCACTTTGCTTATGAATTATTACAGTATATAACATTCTATTAAATTGTATTACTTACTTAGTTGTAGAGAACAAAGGAGCGTACACGTCTATCTTTCGACGATAATCTCCCCAGATGTTAATGACGTTCAGTAAAAAAAATGGGAGGGGACATGTGCAGAATTCCAACTCCGCCCACACCTTGTGTATGATTTGTCGCCCAATCAGAATAAAGTAATGCAGCTATCCAGCTCTGTGATTGGACAGCGCGGTCCTGACGCCATAAGCACCCGATGAGACTATAAACCGTGGAGAGCTTTGCCTGTGTTTAGAGCGCCGCACTGCGCAAGATTTACGCAGCACGTTTGATTGTGGGTTATAAGGGGATTGTGGGATTGTGGGTTATATCATGTTCATAAGAAATAGAAGCAGGATATGATGAATTACAGAAAATAAACCCAAAACAAATAACATATGTGGGCACGTGGTTTCTTTTCTTTCTTTTTTAAAGTGAATAATTAGCAAATTATGCATTTGCTGGTTTATCATATAATGTCATAAGGGATGAATAATAAAACACAATATGAAAGGTTAGGCAAAATACACAGAGTTTTTAATTGAAATGTTATATTCCTTCAGGTAGCAGCAGTAATTTTGGAAAACCTATTAGCATACTATCAACCTTGTTTTAAAAAGTTTGAGTACTGCTGCTTTAACATAAGTGATCACTAGAACTAACTTGTTTTATGGATGTTCCACAGCAATACAGGTAACTCAAAATGTATGGAAAAAAAGTATGAATTAATTGGTAATTTTGTGCAAATTGTTTGACCTTAAAAAGTCCATGGAGGCATGTGGATTAAAAGTCCACATTTATATCTCATTCAGAAATATAATTTTGATAATTTAACCACTTATAAGACTGGAAACCACATTCAAAATTGTGAGCTTTTTTTTATTCCAAATATCAGTTTTCAGGTTCTTTTTAAAATTATATTAATATATATATATTTTTAAGTAACCTTCTATACTTCCACTATATGTAAAATAAATAAATAAATAAATAATATGCATTCAATTATCGAATTTGCTATTAGTTAATAAGAATATATTGCAACATTGTTTTGTGTTTATTAACAAAATAAACTCAGCGAAAATATTTACGCAATACAATAGTTTTTAAAAAGGGCACTTTTTGTAGAATATTTACTGTCAAATGAAATGCAAAAAAATCACAATTACAATATATGACATTTACACCCACCTGTAGTAGTTTTAATTTTAGTTTAATTATCTCTGACTCTTCTTGTATTGTGTGTGGAATAAATAATTGAGCCTGTTTTCTTAGGTTTATTTTAACTTTCTAATATTTCCGTCCTTCTTGATTGTATATGTCCTACTACCGTAATAAAAGAAATAAAAATGAAAAAGTGCATGTCCTTTTCCCCTAAAACGACACCTCTTCTGAAGTGGAATATTGGAGGCGGGGGCGGGGTTTACAAACCGGAAGTGATACCGCAGGAAAGCTCGCGCGCTGATCTGCAGTTAATAGAAGTTGTTGTTTATTTTTGACAGCATGGGGCGGAAAGTTACATTAGCGACTTGCTCGCTGAATCAATGGGCTTTAGATTTTGATGGCAATTTACAAAGAATACTGAAAAGTAAGTTCTGACTGTAACGATTGCTTTTGGCTTAGAAATGGATGATTTATTGCAGAAGTTAGTACAGTAGTATTTTCAGTATATTCAGAGTATGCTGTCTGGTATTAGGGTTGATCTGATGCATTTTCATGTCATTCCTATGGAAGTGTAATAGTGCCTCATAGTACCTAATAGTGTACCTAATAATGTCCTCGAGACAAAATGGCATGTTGAATTACATAAATTGTATGAAAACATATCGCAATAACAATACTTGAATTTTTCTGCCCAGCAATTTAAAAACAAAAACAAACAAACACAGCAATATCAATACTTGAATTAGTTTCCTCTGCAATTTACTGGGTTTGTATATTTTGATTGAAACCAAATAATCGGTCATAAAACCAACTGTAAAGTGTTCATCAAGGTGTCAGCTATAACGCACACCTTTCAGATTGTTTTATATTTAATTAAATAAATAAACTGTCAAATCATATCTAAACATTGGGATGTTTTTATACCGTATGGACATATACACAAAATATACCATAGTTTAAAGCTCAATAGCATTTGAACAGAATGGCTTACAGTCTCAAACCCAACTGGAAAGTGTTCCTGTAGGTGTCAGCTATAACGCACACCTCTTAGATGAACACTTTCCAGTTGGTTTTATGACCAAGTCATTCCCTTCAAATGCTGTTGAAGTTAGAAACATGTATACCAATATGTAACTTTAGAGACGGCCCCTTAATTTGCGCATATCTGCGAATACCGTATGTCCAAAGTCAAGCCAACTTTATACCAGGCCGCTAGGTTCATCTTCTCTTGTGGCTTGTCAGCACAATTCCACCACTAGGGGCCGCCCCAGAGTAGTGTGTTACAATAGTATCGGCAACACATTGCTCTTCCTGTGAGACCCGGATGTGAAGACTTGAATTTTTGCAGCCTGAATTTGTGAGGTTGAAAAATAATGTGTTGAAATACTTCCTGACGAATAATAAAGATGGTATTTTAACAACTGAATATTTTGGAACTGTATTTTAGGAAGGTGAATATGTGTGCATTGAATTTTGAATGCTGGAATTTTGTTTTCAATCAAAATATACAAAACCAATGAATTGCAGAGGAAACTAATTCAAGCACTGTTATTGTTGTGTTTTTTTTCCTCCAATTTGTGTCAAATTGCTGGGCAGAAAAATTCAAGTATTATTATTGCGGTATGTTTTCATTAAATTTATGTAATTCAACATGCCATTTTGCCTTGAGGACATTTGGCACTATTATACTTCCATACACTCCCTAAAACAGGTATTGAGATCGCCAAATCTAAAGGGGCCAACTACAGACTGGGACCAGAACTGGAAATCTGGTAAGTATTTCATTATCTCTTTGTATTCTCGATTCTGATTGGTCAGAAGTTGTAGATCAATTTTCTGTAACAGAAATAGTTCTGGCTGCAAAGTTTATATTAAAGCGTACCAATTATGGTTTTGAAACCTGCCTAATTTTGTTTTAAAGGTCTCATACAATAGATTTACATGCTTCCAAGGTTAAAAACACTTTAATGTGCTCATAATTTAAACTGCAGCATTACCTTTTTCCCCCCAGTGTCACAAACGACTCGTTCAATGAGCCGTTCTAAATGATTCACTATAACCTCCTCCTTTCAGAGAGCATACTCTGCTCTGATTGGTCAGATGTCCCAGTCTGTTGTGATTGGTCTACCGCTGTCTGCGTGTGTCAAATAGTAAACGCCCACTACCATAACGAGTTTCAGCTCCATCTGTTCATGAGCAGCAGATGAAGACCAGAGGCGGGGATTTTTGTTACAAACCTATGTAGGTTATTACAGGAAGTAAGTCTGGGATCACTAACGACTCGTTTCAGCTGTTCAGAATCTCTAGTAACAACTCATTCACAAGGACTTGCATGGTGGATACTTGGATAGTTTGAAATGGGTTTAAATGTTGATATGGTGAAGTTTTCTCCGTTTTCTGTGAGGAGATGTTTATTTAGTATTTATAGAAGGAGTCTCCAGTGCCAGATCTTTGTAACAGTCAGTGATTGGACAGCGGTAATGCTGTTTATTTAAGTTTTCCACCACATCAGTGTCTTCAGACCACACCTGTGCATTACTGTTTCTCTGTAAAATGACAAACTGCAAGGGAATAAAGAGTGAGGCAACGACTGTGTATAGCTGCTATAATGTAAGTGATAACAGGAACTTGTTTTGCAGATGTTCCACAACAATATATGTAACCGTATGAGGCATTGTGGATTAAAAGTCCACATTTACAGTGCCCTCCACTAATATTGGCACCCTTGGTAAATATGAGCAAAGAAGGCTGTGAAAAAATGTCTTTATTGTTTAACCTTTGATCTTTTGTTAAAATAAATCACAAAAATACTCTGCTCTCATGGATATCAAACAATTGCAAACACAACACTGGTTTATATAAAAAAAAAATTTTTGTTAAATATATGTGAGCCACAATTATTGGAACCCCTATGAATACATATGAGAAAAATATATTTGAAGTATATTCCCATTGATATTCGAAATTTTTTTAGTACACCTGGGTGACTAGGAACAGGAAATTGTTCAACCATGAACAATCAAGCTCAATTCAACTCAAGCATCTTCAGTTTGCCAGACACTACTGGAACTTCAAATGGGATCGGGTTCTAATAGAGCTTTTTGGCAATAAACACCAGAGGTGGTTTTGGTGCACACAGAGAGGTAGCCATATGGAAAAGTACCTCATGCCCACGGTTAAATATGGTGGTGGCTCTTTAATGTTCTGGGGCTGTTTTTCTGCCAGAGGACCTGGCCATTTTGTTAGGATACATGACATCATGGACTTTATCAAATATCAACAGATATTAAATGAAAACCTGACTGCCTCTGCCAGAAAGCTTAAAATGGGGTGTGGTTGGATCTTCCAGCAGGACAGTGATCCAAAACACACATCAAAATCAACACAAAAATGGTTTACTGACCACAAAATCAAGGTCCTGCCATGGCCATCCCAGTCCCCTGACCTGAACCCCATAGAAAACCTGTAGGGTGAACTGAAGAGGAGAGTCCACCAGCGTGGACCTCGTAATTTGAAATATCTGGAGAGATTCTGCATGGAGGAATGGTCTCAGATCCCTCACCATGTATTCTCCAACCTCATCAGACATTATAGGAGAAGACTCAGAGCGGTTATCTTGGCAAAGGGAGGTAGCACAAAGTATTGACTAAAAGGGTGCCAATAATTGTTGCACCCCTATATTGAACAAAGATATATTTTTTTGGATAAACCTGTGTTTTGTTTGCAATTGTTTAAGATCCATAAGAACAGAGTATTTTTGTGAATTTTTTGAACAACTGATCAAAAGGTTAAACAGTTTTCCCAGCCGCCTTTGCTCCTGTTTACCAAGGGTGCCAATATTAGTGGAGGGCACTGTATGTATTTATATAGTAGTTCTGAAACTACAGAATAATTGGGAGTTTCAGGGATTAAACCTGGGCCTGTGCTGTCTGTGCCAGTATAAGTCTTCTTTGAACCTCCAAATTACATGTTAAACAAAAACCCCAAAACTGTGCTTTTCCATTATCAGTGGCTACGGATGCGCTGATCACTTCTATGAATCCGACACACTTCTGCACTGCTTCCAAGTCCTCAAGACACTGCTGGAGTCCCCCGAGACGCAGGATATAATCTGCGATGTTGGCATGTGAGTGTTAAAATTGCTCACTTAAAATTGCTTCAGTTGTAACATTAATTCATTTGCTAATTCCAGCTTGGTGGTGTTTTTTTTGTTTGTTTGTTTGTTTGTTTGTTTGTTTTTTGAATTCCTCACAGGCCTGTTATGCATCACAACGTTCGCTATAACTGCAGAGTCCTGTTCCTGAACAAGTCAGTCTGTTATTGACCAATCGAATAAGTACAAGTCGTGTTTGATCAGCACCTGAATATAGTTTTAGCTTGATCATGTGGATGAGTGCCAGTACAGGCCCAAGTAAAGGTAGAATTTGCTTTTGCTTTTCCGACAGGAAGATTTTATTGATCCGGCCTAAAATACTTTTGGCAAATTATGGGAACAACAGGGAATTCCGCTGGTTTTCTCCTTGGAGTAAGCCCAGGTACATGAACAGCACTGTGTACTAATTATTCAGAATTTCTGTAACATTTTGTTAAAGGAAAACTCCACCCTGAAACATGTACAAATAAATGTGTTTATATGGAAAATATTTGTGATGTGCTTAGTGATTCCAGTACAAGTTTGTTGGTTGATGCGGTATTATTATTGTTTCTGTGTTAGTGGTTGTCTCCTGCTCTGGCGTCGCAGAGCGACAATGTTATTGCTAGTGCAGTTACATCGGCGTTTTAATAGGGGGAAGAAACCTTCAGTGATCTCAAACATCCGGGATAACTGTCAGATGTTGCTGTTCGTGCTTAAAGAAAGAGCAGGCGCTTCATTTCTCACTCGCAAATTTCCAGCAGTATTGAAGTAGTGGAGATGTTGGTGCAAATGTCGGACTCAATTTTCCAGAATGCAAAGCAGCTCCACAACGCGGTTGTGCCGAGTTATGGCACAGGCTCGGTTCAGATAATTAGGAACCTCTGACTGCGAGTGTGATGGTGTTAACGGCAGTATTAGCATGAAAGCTGAAGCTTCAGAAGCTGATCTGTTTGAGCAGAGTGTACAGATGAGGAGGTGAGAGTTCTGGACAGACTAAAAGACTAAAGCGGTGCTGCATTGCTCTCTTTAGGTGGAGATGAAGCGAGGGTTAAATCCCACAACTACTGTAGGTAATATTGTGGGGCAACCATTAACCAAAGTGAAAATAGCTCAATATGGCAATGAAAGAAGTCATGACGAAGTACAGTTTGGAAGCTACTGGAGATCATGTGTTAGTCATAAAGATTACGATCATTCAGGGTGGATTTTTCCTTTAAGTATGATTTTTTTTTGCCCCCAGTATGAGCAGTGGTACTGTGCTTCATTTTCACAGATATGTTGAGGAGTACTTTTTGCCACGAATGATCCAGGATGTGACAGGACAGGTTAAAACACTCCACCCTAGACATGTTTTAACAAAGAAACTAATTGTAGCTCAACAAATCCTTACGAAAGCTTTTCCATCCCTATGTAGGAACAGAATAAATTTTTTTTAATCCAAAACTTGGCCTCAAATTAAATTTTTGGATGAATTTAGCATTCCAGAATGATGACTGTTTGTTTACAGCTCCTTTTTAAAGTGATTGAGATGAATATCAGTTTACCTCGTTTTGTTTTTAAATTGAAATGATCAGATTTCTTTGTAATAACCCTTCTGTTTAGGTGACTGTTCCATTTGGTGACGCAGTCCTGTCCACTAAGGACACGTGTATAGGGAGTGAGATCTGTGCTGAACTGTGGAACCCCAGGAGGTACTGTACTATGAATCCACTCAGCGGTAGAGATGGGCATGTTAGGCAAGACTGCTCATTCAGAATTTTAAGACAAAATTTGAAAAATATTAAACGACCCAACAAAATCCTATTTCAAGAACAATGGCATCAATGAAGTGATTCTGATTAACTCTAGATAAAGATCAGATGTTTCTGTAGGATGGTTCTTAAATCGTCTTGATTTCAAGACGGCGTAGCATCCAAATAACACCATACCCATGGTAAAGCATGGTGCTGGTACCATCATGCAGTGGGCCTACTTCTCTTAGGCTGGGACTGGACTTCAGCTGTAGTCTAGATAGACGGAATCATGAGAATCTGATGGAAAATATGCAAAATTGGTAGACTTTTACCTAAAAAGCCTGAGTGCTGTATTACAAGCAAAGGGTACTATAACAAAGTATTAGTTAAAGAGCATACACACTTGTGCAACCAGGTTATTGTAAGTGTTTGTTTTCTTTTTCAACAAATATTTCCAAATAACAGACCTTCTCCTGTGCTTATTGCACTGTTTGCACATTTTGTAGCCGTGTATTGTGACTTATTATCTTGTCATTTCCTTATTATACTGTATGTGTTATCTTGTATGCAGCACAGAGCTCTCTGGTTTGTTGAATTTGTTGTGAACTGTGAGGCCATGTACTAATTTGTGTGACCATTTTTCAGTCCACATGTGGACATGGGTTTGGACGGGATTGAGATCTTTACAAACTCATCCGCCAGCTATCATGAGCTACGCAAGGCTGACCAGAGGGTGAACCTGGTCAGGTCAGCCACCACAAAGGTCAGTTACACGCACATTCTCCTAGCTCCTGTCACAGGGCAGAGAAAGACTTTCTTTTGCACTTGCTGCCTCAATGAGAAATAAAGACATTCTCACTAAATGCTAGTAATAAAGTTATAAGAACTTACAGCAGCCATCATGTAAGTAAGGAACAAACCATTTGGGAATGTGCTGTTATAGGAAGAGAATCAATGATGGGGTGTGATGCGGCTCGACACAAAGCAGTTACCACCTGCCTCTGTTTCTGTTACCACCCCAACGTGAATTACTTTCCGATTACAGGACGTACTGAAGTGTTTATTTGTCTTATACAACAGCAGTTTGCCACTGTTTATTGTACTCAAGAAACGACATGATCTTTTTATAAATTTCTAGTCACATTTAATGTCGTTGAATGCCTGAGAGACAAGTTAGTTCCTTTACTTGTGTTGTAGCAGCTATAAACAGCTGTTCCCGTATCAGCCTCTCTTTTTGTCTTTCTTGAAGTTAATAAGAGAAAAAAAAACAGGAAACTAAACCTAACCCTAGAAAGCACAAAGTCCCCATGGTGGAAAACTTGCTGATGCTGGAGGCTCCTTCCATAAATGTAAAATATTCATATTAATGTTTTAATATTAGATCTCCTTACAGACTTGAGAGTTTAACAGTGCTGCGGTATGAGCACCGTTACTTTGAGTTTGAAAATGTATTCCTCTGTTTGTGCTTTTTTGTTGATCATGCTTGTTACAGAGCGGAGGGATCTATCTGTTCGCTAATCAGAAAGGCTGTGATGGAGATCGTCTGTACTACGATGGCTGTGCTATGATCGCCATCAATGGAGACATCACTGCTCAGGGGACACAGTTCTCCCTTGATGATGTGGTAAGAGTCTTGATTAAAATGTCCTCAGGACATTCTCGCAGTTTTGATCTGCTGATGTAATGCTCTTTAAATATCGGCCCATGCCGGAGCACCTCGGTGCGCCGAACTTTTCAGTGCACATTTTGCAACTTTCTTGACTTATTGGTAAATCAGTTAAACGCACTTCTATTTTAAGGAAGTTTGAGGAAAGAAATCAGGCTTCTAGGTTATTTTGTGTATAAGATTGTGGGATCGATGAGATGCTCAACACACAGCAGCTTGTTTGTAGCAGACCTGTCAATCAACCGCATCAATGAGTATATGATATTCCTTATTAAATAACATCTTGTCTTAATCTGTATGTTAGTAAATGGTAAATGGTAAATGGTCTGCACTTATATAGCGCTTTTATCCAAAGCGCTTTACACTGGTTCTCATTCACCCATTCACACACACACTCACACTCACACACCAATGGTAGCAGAGCTGCCGTGCAAGGCGCTAACTTGCCATCGGGAGCAACTTGGGGTTCAGTGTCTTGCCTAAGGACACTTCGGTATGTGGAGTCATGTGGGCCGGGAATCGAACCGCCAACCCTACGAGCACCTGCCACGGTTACTATAGAAACGATAACATATTAGAATGATTGCATTGTTACAAACCTGATATTTGCTTACAGCTGACATTATTGTCTGTACCACTGTTTTTTTATATATATATATATATATATATATATATATATATATATATATATATATATATATATACACACACACATACACTCTATGTTGAACTCTATGCTGCTTAGCTTTGGGGTGTGTTTTCATTGAAATTGTAGTTCTCAAACCAGGCCACAGAGGGCACTTAATTATGGAGCTATGTTCATTATTAGAAGTAATACTACTACTACTTCATGCTAAGGATATAATGTGTATAAGCCCTAATGTTAATACAAAACATGGCTAGCAAATGTTTTCTTCATCTCTTTTTACTCATTACAGGAAGTTCTCACAGCCACTCTTGACCTCGAGGACGTGCGCAGCTATAGAGGAGAGAGATGTCACCCGCACATGGTAAGGTGCCGTTGGAGATGTTCATGTAGTTCAAGTTCACGCTTCACTACCAAATACTTATGTTACTGACACTGCTGTGTTCCTCCAACCCCCCCACAGGAGTACGAACACAAACCATACGAAAGGATCAAGGTCGATTTTTCATTGTCTGACTGCAAAGACACCTTCTTGCCCACTCACCAGGCCATCGACTGGATCTTTCACACTCCTGAGGAGGAGATTAGGTGCATCAGATTTGCTGAAACACTAATCATTAAATCATCACACGTCTAATCATTAAAATAAAGAAATGACCTGCTAGAAGAAGAAGTGTGATTACAGCACAGTATTTACCCAGACATATATTTCATTCTATTATTCCTCCCCCCCCCCAGTCTTGGTCCTGCATGCTGGCTATGGGACTATTTAAGGAGGAGTGGTCAGGTGAGAATCTTTTGCTCTGTGTGTGTTTTGTTTGTGTGTGTGTGTGTGTGTGGACACATGCGTGTTTAATTTAGAGTCTTTTTCTCTCTGTGGTTTCAGGCTGGCTTCCTGTTACCTCTCAGTGGTGGAGTTGACAGTGCGTCCTCAGCCTGCATCGTCTACTCCATGTGTGTACTCATCTGTCAGGCAGTCAAAAATGGCAGTAAGTCTCACACACATGCCGTATGTTCCACGCATACAGACGCTAATAGAGGCCAAATTAGTGCAAATTCTGTAATGAACTATGAGTTTTTCCGTTGTGACAGCTAATCATTCTTAGCTGTTATTCTACTAAAAGTCTTTTGAGTAGTTATGTGTTTCAGCTGCATTTCAGATTCAGCTCATTCATTCATTCTTTCATCTTCAGTATCCGCATTATCCTAGTCAAGTAGATCCAGAGCATTTCCCGGGAATACCGGGCTTGAGGAGGGGGGAATACACCCTGATTTGACACAGGTTCAGCACATGGCACCATGCACATGCACTCACACCTCTGGGCAATTTAGCATAGCCAGTTCATCTACGATGACAGATGGATGAAACATCCATATGTTTCCAAAAACTTTCATTACTCAAACTACTGATGGACTAGAATTAATCTTAGACATGCTGTTCTTCCAGATGATCGAGTGTTGGAAGATGTTCAGCGAGTGGTGAGTGATGCCTCCTACAGGCCTGTAGATCCGCAGGAGCTATGTGGACGCCTCTTCACCACCTGCTACATGGGCAGTGAAAATTCTTCAGAGGGCACTCGCAACCGAGCAAAAGAGCTGGCTGCTCAAATCGGCAGGTCGGATTTTGTTGTTCTCCAGGCAACATAGTTGTAAAATGTAGACAAGCCCTTTACATGCTTGTGATTCCTTATAGCAATAACGTATAGTGTTTCTAGTCCAAAACCTGGTTGCCTCAGCCTGGATCTTATTACTTGACCATAAGTTGATCTTTTGACAAGATGATAACCCTAAACATACCTCTAAATAAACCAAAACAATACAGAAATAGTTAACAGAACACAAAATCAGTGTTTTACAGAGCCCCCCTCAGTCCAGATTTAACTCTGTGGTCTAAAATAACCATGCAATGTTCTGTAAGTGTTCAGACAGGAAGAGACTACGAGCTCTTATTCTCTCCAGGGGAAGCTTCATGAAGTATATATTAATTGTACAGGTGCCAATAATTTTTTGCACTATAACAAAATATATTTTGTTAAAATAAATCTATACTGCATTGCCATTTGCTCAAAAAGTGCCTGTTCTATCATGAATATATGTTAGATCCCTGTTCTTGGCTGACAGGTGTGGAACCTGATGTGGCCTTCTGCTGTTAAAACTCCTCCACCTCAAGCACTGATGTGTTGTGCATTCTGAGATGCGTTTCTACTCATCATGGTTGTAAAAACTGCTTATTTAAAAAGTAACATTGTTGAGGGTCAAATCTTGGAAACTCTATGTTAAAATCACAGGATTATTTTCCCCGGATTTTGAAAGGTTTCAACATGTCCATGAAGGGTGCTTGGATTTCTGGAATTGACTGTAATTATGATTTTTACTTGGCAGCATACACCAAGCAGAAATGTTTCATTTTGGAACGCTCACTTTTATTCTCTTTTATTAGCAATAGGCTTGCTTATTTTGACCAGAGTAGAAAACGTTAAAGAATGAAAATGTCCTGTGATGGAATTGGTTGTCTCTCGATTTTAGTTTAACCATCTACTGTTCACTTTAGTGTTTCCCTACTGAAACACTCATGTCATTGCATCATTCTGTGCTTTTCAAATGTAAAAGGAATGGAACTTGAAACTAGGCATCATGCTAAACATTTTTATATGGTGAGTAGGTCAAATTCTGCATTTCTTTCTTTCTTATAGCAAGCATCTCAACATCAACATTGACATGGCAGTGAAAGGCATGCTGGGAATCTTCTCCATGGTGATGGGCAAGTGGCCTAATTTTCGTGCAAATGGAGGAAGCAGTAGAGAGAATTTGGCTTTGCAGAATGTACAGGTGGGGACCTTTTTTATTTTAATGCAAAATCACCACTTAAGTATCTTTTTAACAAAATCTTATGACTAGAAATCGTCTTAAAGCTGCACCTTTACCTTTACGTATAGCATTTGCTAAAACTCAGGGGATTATTGTGATGCCTGTGGCTTTGCAAATGATCAACCACAAATGACTAAGATTAAGATGACTATGAGGGGCACCCCCAAGGGGGATTGTTGAGGGGAAGTGGAAAAAAGATTGCTAAAAACTGCACTAGAAAGAAGCTTAAGTAAATCCGAGTGTCAAAAAGTAGAATTACGATTAAACTGTTGGATTCAGTTAGTTCTTAGTATATGTTCAGTACGGATTAGGTTCATATTTGACAATGTTCAAAATAGGGATATGATGGTTTAGAGTGAGTATAAACTGTAATACCTGTTAGGATTCGTTACCTCATATAGATAGTAAAGTCAAAAATATCACTTTACAAAGATGACCACGAGTAATTCTGGCTTTACAGGTTAATATTAATGCACACATTGTTAGGTTTTCTATTGCTAATTCACAAGGACTATGTCGGACATAATTTAAGTCTAATAATAAACAGATTTTAAAACAACGTGTTGGCATTTAACCAAGAACTAGATATATTCATTGATATGGTGAAGGTTTCTGGAAAGAGATGTTTATATTATAATATTTATGGAAGGAGTCTCCAGTGTCAGTGCTTTGCAATTTGTTTCACAGACGTTCCACAACATTAAATGTAAATAAAAATGGATAAAGCGTATTATGTGCCGTATTTTAGGAAATTAAATTTGAACAACTGGCAAATTGCTAGGTTGTAAGAAGAATAAAACACTTCAGGACATGCTGATATAGGAAAAATAATCAACTTTGGGATGGTAAAGGTAACTCAGTTTCATGTCTGACTGCATCACACAAACCTGTCGTTGATTGTGAAATAATAAAACCCTATTGTGTTTTATTCTTTATTCAAGTATTATTATTGTTTCGGGGAACTTGGCCTAATACAGTAGTTGCATAGGAGTTTATTTCCTGAATTGAAATGGAAAAAAAAACCCAATCAATTGTTAAATAAAAGCCTAACTGTTAATATTTTTCTGTTCACTCAGTTCAGTGTTATAAAGCAATACCAGTTTCAGTTCATCTTCCTTAAAGCTTAATCACATTGTATTTGTACTGGAATGTGCTTTGACTGTTTTAAACCTTAACCCATTAGAAAAGCCCAGGCAAACTGTGCTGATTGCTTCTTTTTGCAAGTTTGCTTTCAGTGTGACACAGCCTCACCACAGTGTTCACGCCCATGCTGGACCGTTTGACACTATTCACCTCAGTGATTTGGGTGTCCAAGCTGAGTTCCTTCATTTGTGAAAACACAGCACAATTTGTGCAACAACATGCATGACTAACATATTTTGCTTTCTAATAAATGTACACTCCTGAGGGAATTTTTTTTTTCAAAATGGTCTTAACAACCAAAAAATCTAACCTATCAATAAAGGTCAAATCTCTTTATATATAAACATTTCCAGTTCCAAAATATATATGTTTTCTCTGATATTCAAGCCACCGTTTTTTTTTTTTTTTTTTTTTTTTGCTGGTATTGGTCTGATATTGGGTATCAGATCAGTGCCATCTCTAGTAACAGCTAATTCCCAGGGACTTGGGACTATGGCAGACGCGCGACATAAACAGATTTAAAAATGTGTGTGAATGTTGTGTGCAGTGACCAGACGTCCAGTGTCAGCACTTTGTCCAAGGACAGAGGAGTTTGCACTTCCTGGTTTCTCAGTAACATAACAAGTTGTATATTTTTGTCTTATTATCTTCAAGAGAGAGGAAAAAAGAGAGGCTGCTGAGGGGACGACAGTTATAGCTGCTATAATGTCAGTCATAACAGAAACAAACTTGTTTTGTGGATGAATATTTTATGTAACAGTTTTTGCAATGTTGTGTTGTTCTTAATTAAAAAAAGAATGTAATCATTGCTAAATGTGGTCACTTATTAATAAATAAATGTACATGACTGCTTATGTATGTTTCAGTGCAAAGAAACACACATTCATTGTCCAATAACTGATTGAAGTGGTGACGTTGTAATAATAATAATAGTTTTCCTCAGAAAAATATAATAGCTTACACCAGAGCTCTCTAGAATACTCAAATCTGAAGAAACAGTCAGAGATAAAGTTATTCCTTTAATCTTTCCACCACAGGGAGTTCTTGAGGCTGTTGGGCTTTGTAACATAACAAACTGCTTTTTTTTGTCTTATTAACTTCAACAGAGTAAAACCAAAGGCTGATGAGGGAACGACAGTTTATAGATTTTACAGCTGAAGTGATAACAGTAACTGGCTTTACTAACATTAAATGAAACTATAAACAGATAAAATTAACGAGCGGTCATTCTATAAAATGTAAAAATGGTTAGTATTGACAATTGTTGTGGTATAAGAGGAATAAAACACTTCTGGAGATGGCAAAGAAATAAATTTGCCACTCAGTGGTAACTTTGGCATCACACCACACCATCCTGTTCTATTCCTTACTCATATTTAAGTATTTATAAACACGGTGGCTTTGTGTTTTGGATCTTCCAGGCTCGTGTCAGGATGATTTTGGCCTACCTCTTTGCCCAGCTGTATCTATGGGCTCAAGGGAAACCTGGAGGTCTGCTGGTGCTTGGTTCAGCCAATGTGGATGAGAGGTGTGACTCATATAAGCTGCAGAATTACATTTTCATAAGCAACGAGCCATGTTTTCACGAAATGTTCTCCATTCCCATAGTTTGACTGGCTACTTCACTAAATATGACTGCTCCAGTGCTGACATAAACCCCATTGGAGGTGTTAGTAAGATGGACCTGAAGAACTTCCTGCTTTACTGTGCTGAGCACTTTCAGCTCTCCATTCTTAAGAGGTGTGTGACCGATCAATGCACGGATACAGTTTCGTATTGCCTCTTACTGATTTCTTCTATTGTCAGTGACAATTGTTTCATAAGACAGACAACCTGCATAAAATATAAAGCAATTTTTAAATGATCGTGTATTTCTTGAAGCAAAATATTATCCAACACCAACTGGCAGTGTGAGAAATTGTAATTTCCCCCATTAGTTACTCAATCAGCCATTTAACCAAATTTAATTGGTAATTGGGTTCAATTAGACTTGTTACGCCCAGGTCTGATTACTGCCAGGATATATACATATTGGGACCTTCAGGTCTCACTCGAATCAGATAAAGCCAGCATTCATGATACCACCATTAGAAATAGACTGGGTATAAATGGTATCCATGGGAGAGCTGCGACGCAAAAACTACTGCTAGAGAAACATAATGGCTCGTCTTCAATTTTCCAAAAACTTTTTGATGTCCCCTAAGGCATTTGGGATAATGTTCTGTCCACTAATGACTTGGAAAAGTGGAACTTTTTCAAAGACATATGTTCTGTTAGATCTGGCGTTGCGCGAACGCAGCATTAGACAATAAGAACATCATAACAACAGTCAAACATGGTGGTGGTAGTGTGATGATGTGGGGATGCGTTACTGCTTGAGGGCCTGGGTGACTTTCCATAATTGATAGACCATGAATTTTGCTCTCTATTTGAAGGAGAATGTCTGGTCATCAGTCCATGATCTGAAGCTCAAGCGCGATCAGGAATCACATGAATCCCATTGAGGTGCAGTGGGCAGTTTATGCTTGAAAACCCTACAGTGTGACTGAATTAAAGTAATTCTGCTAAGAAAAGAAAAGTGGGCCAGGCACAACTAGTTAAGTTTAGTGGGCCAATTACTATTTCACATGGGTGATATACGAGTTGCATAACCTTTTACCTTCAGTACGTTTCCTCATGTTTTCCTTGTCTTATATTATATTTTGTATGAATGTTTTGAATCAATTTAGTATTACAAATGCTAAAATAGAGAAACCAATGGCTTGGGGTGGGGGGATGCATAATCAGTTGAGCTACACATAGTCAGTGTGTATGAAATACCAAGAAAATCTCAAACTACGTCTAGCTTAACACATTTTTGTGATACTTTTTTGCTTGTCTGTCTGCTTGAACCAGTTGAACCAGGTGTGTTAGACTTAATCAAGCTGAAAAACATGCAAGCGTGGGATCCACGGGCCTTGTATCACAAACTACAGTGTTATAGACTACATCATATGAGGGTCATGCTTTGTTTTTGAGAATGAAAGCTGCAGAATTTTTATGATTTATAAGTCAGTCAGATTTGTCCTGTTCTTCTGTGCTACAGCATCGTGGCTGCCCCTCCCACTGCGGAGCTTGAACCCTTGACCGATGGCCAGGTGTCTCAGACCGATGAGGTACGGATGGCTCATTCTGAGAGAGACAGGGTCGAGAGAATACATGAAATTACAGTAGCCTGGGAGAAATCGAATGAGTTGCAGAATTATTGGCACCTTTCATGAAAATGAATGACAATGAGTGATACTTTAAACTTGCGCAAATGGCAACGCACGTATAGTTTTATTTTAATGTAATGTTTTCTCAGTAATAATTTTGGAGTAAATTTTTGACCACCTTCACCATCGTCCTGATGGATCCAGACTTTTAGAACTTTTGTTTTATTACGGCTTAATAATATTATTGACTGTGTATTTGTTTTTATAGCCATTGCCAGACTTGTGCAGGTCAAAACCCTCAAATAACAATCTTCCCATAGTGATGGAAGGCAGATATTTTATATGCATCCAACATTATATTTATAGCATAGAGAAACAGTAAGGGGTCAAAAGCAGTAATCGAGTTCCAGGAGACTGAGGGCAATGGAAAAATAGATGTTTTTAAGTATATAACGTGGATTCAGTTTAAATACATTTAAGGGTGCCAGTAATTTTGCCACATATGTTTTCAGTGTAATTATTTATTTTTTTAAAAGAGGCTTGAATAATTGAGGAAAGGTTTTGTTACTTCAGTATTTCTCATGTCAAAATTTATTTCCTTAGGTATTGGTTATACAATGACATCTCCATTTATTAGCTTCTTGTCTTTCATCATTTCCCACATCACTGTATAACATCCTTTTTTTTCACCTGTGTGTGTGGTTTTGGTGAGCTAATGATGTAACCTTTTCCTCATTTAACACAATCCCCCTCTCTCTGTCTCTCTCAGGCCGATATGGGGATGACCTATTCGGAGCTGTCTGTGATCGGCAAGCTTAGGAAGATCTCCAAGTGCGGCCCGTACAGCATGTTCTGCAAGCTCATTCACTCCTGGAGAGAAAGCTGTTCCCCTTCACAGGTCAGCTCTGTCCTTAACCTAGTCAGTATGAGAGCATGACTTCTTCACAATGAAACAATCAGGCTCATTTCTACATATTTTTTTACTGCAAAGAACACCATCTAATCTTACTTTTTAAGCATTGTTTAATCTGAGGTAAAGCTACAAGTCTTACTAGCCGAGTCTATAATACGGTATATTGTGAAGCTCATAAATGCAGTCAGGCTACAAAAGCACTTTTACCCTCACCTCATTTCTCAAAAATATCTTTTTTTTTTTTTTTTTTTATCAGTTAACTCTTCCTCTATTGGTGTTGGGTAAAATAGGTGAATATAGCTCAAAAGTCACAGCTTTCTACCTAATACAGAGACTCCTGGTTTAGATAGTGTTACCCCTGAGTCCAGATGTCATAAAAGGTCATCGTGGTTTTGGATTAAGTAATTTGCATTAATCAATCAGGGTTAGACAATTACATGGAATCTAGACACGTTTAGCTGAGAACCTCCATGCTAAGCTAGTAGGCCTTCTAGCCACCTTCTAGCAAATGTCAGTGATGAACAGAATCGTGGAATTTCGGGGAGATCGTGAGACGGCGGTAACGAGCTGGTGAGCTTGCTGGTCAATGCTAGGTAGTGAGCAAGCTAGCTAAAACACAAGGGCTTGTTGAAGTAGAAAGCTTTCTCTTTGTTAATGTATCTGAGCTAACATATGTAATGTGTTAAAAATTTCCCCACCAATTCCAACCGACAGTCTCGACCGTGAATATTACAGGACGTTCAGGAACTTCATGTTTTAATGAATTCTCATCTCCTAAATGAATTGATTTTAAAAAATCCTATACACCTGTAGATTTAAATAAATATCTGAGAATATGATCTTATGATAATCTTACTTCTATATCTGTGATTAATGTGAGCTAGCACTTAGCTAGCTGACTTGCTATGTTATTAATGATGGTAAAGGTGTAGTGATTATGATAAAGCAACATGTTCAGGGGTTCTTTAGTTAAACCTTATCGAATAAATAGGCTAATTTAACAACACTAGGACAACAACTCAGTCAGCCCCCCAGGTTGTGAATCAGTACATCGTGTACATGAGTAAGGTGGTAAGGACCCTGGCTCACTACACATTGGGGACACTGGTGACTCAATTTCCATGACATGACGATGTACTTCCATTGTAAAATGTCACCACTGGCATTTATCAACAACAGGCAGGACCGAATATCTTTCTGACAATTATGTCATTATAAATTTGTTAGCTTAATCACACGCATTTCTGTCATAGTACTTGAAATAGGATCATAGGCTAGCTAGTGGATTTTAAAAAAATTATTAAACACTTAAAAGTCATTAGAATCAAACAAACTGTGTACAGAACGTCAAATAAAGTTAAAAAACCCTAACGTAAGTAATTACAACAACGATAACCGTTTGTAGATGAAGTTGGCTGAGAGTTTTTTCTTTTTTTTTTCTTCTCCCAAGCTGAAAGGCTTCAGAAAATATGACGTCCTTTACAGTAAGGGAACATAGTGAGCATCGATGTGCCCTTGTTTTTGCGGTGCATTGTGGGATTTTTTTTTTTAAAGGAGTGAACGTTTCAGTAACCTGGAAGGATTTTGAGATTGAGACAGCCCTTAAAATGGCTGACTCCCTGATCAGTGCCCTGACTACTGAACTAGGGAGCTGATTGAGACGCACCCATGGTTTAACTTGGCTAGTTAATTTTTGCAGAATAAAACTTTCTGGCTTGCTTAGCTAATGATCTGCCAGACAACTTACATTAAAGGCATTGCCATGACACTTATATTGGGTATTGTTGCCAGTGATGAGTCTGTTCTTCCATCTCGGGGTAATTAGGTGGCTGCAAAAGTGAAGCATTTCTTCCGGATGTACTCAGCCAACAGGCACAAGATGACTACAGTGACTCCGTCATACCACGCCGAGAGCTACGGCCCGGACGACAACCGCTTTGACCTTCGTCCCTTCCTCTACAACACACGCTGGTCTTGGCAGTTCCGCTGCATTGACAATGAGGTTTAGCTTTCAAGTGTTCCTTTTAATGTTCCCTTTCTGCTCTGTATAAAGATGATTATATTTTGATATTCTAAGCCATACTAAATATATTAAGATATTCTAATCTCTCTTTTACAGATTTCCTTAATGGAGGCTGGATATGCAGAATACATATAAGATCCTTATCTAATGGTGTTCTAATGGACGATTCTTGTTTAAGATTCTGATCATATTTCTGTTATGTCAAATAATATCCTGTTGAATGAGCCATGTAGTAGCTGTTCATTATTGTTCCTTAATGTTGGAGTTTACTGATATATACTGTATAACTGTACCATTATCTCCACTTATTGGATATGTTTTAGCAAAAAGGAAATAAAGGTGGAACTGCGTTGTAACTAGTCCTTTAAGTTTTCCATCACAGGAAAGTCTTCAGCCCAGAGGATTATGCATTATTATTATTTCTTGTCCAAAAAAAAAAAAAAGAGGCTGGTGAGGGACCAATTGTTTATAGCTGCTGTAATGTAAAAGATAACAAGAACCATGCTTCACAGATGCTCCGTCAAATGTAACTATGAAATGTATCACGTCAGGACAAAAAATGGAATTTACGCCTGTTTTGAGGGTGCCCGTGTTCAGCAATGAATTTACTTGTGATATCGCACTCCACAGTAGTGGTGAATGGTCCTATGAAAGTAGACACTCAGGACTTTAAGGATTTGCAGTTTTTTATAAGTATTTCTTTTTCTTTTTTTTTTTTTACCTAGCCTCATGGGTTAAAATGTTATAATTTTATGGTGGCAGTACACTGTGTTTTACTATCAAAAAAGCTTTAGCTGTGTTATTCGTTTTATCTCTGTACCAATTTTATTGTGGAGAGGTGTGAATTGAGCCCCAGCATGGGGCTCACCCCCCCACCCCCCCCCACCCCCCCCATCGCCCTGCTCACCAGCACCTGAACACAGAGTCACGATACTCCACACACAGAAACCCAACACTGTCCTGACTAATCTTATAACAGACTAACGGCAATAAAATAATTCATTTGTTTATAGTGATTTTAAAAATATGTCCAATAAGTCTATTTCCATTCCACCAGCGGAATGGAATGCCAGTGTACTATGAGAAAGGGTTAATTAAGAAAAAAAATGAGCACTGTTTTTTGCTCTGGTTCAAGAAGAATACAACATTTTGGGATGTGCTGTTAATAAAATAGGAAAGTAGTCATCTTCGACTTTGTGTCAGGTCACATCACATAACCCTGTTGATGATTCCTTATTTTAGTTCCACTTGTAAGTAATGATCTAAGTAACTGCAGTTTAGAAATGAATAATTTAAGAATATTATCTAAATTCGGATCAAGGATATGAAAATTTGGGCATGTATGTATATATAAAAAAAACTATTTTTTAACTACATTAGTGTGTACCTCCAATGCAAAATAATAATAATAATAATAATAATAATAAACAAAGCCTCATACACTAAACATGTTTTAGCTGAATAATGAAACTATTCCTTAAACTCCTGGTTTGTACTCCAGACAGCATGTGGCAGCCCACATGTAGGGAAAAAGGCAGGTGACTGCATAGGAAGCATTTCTTTCCAGATCTGAATTGTCTTTCCCAACATGACGAACTTTTATTCCCCATACACATACAGAGACACTGACTCAGGAGTCTCATCGGTGTGGAAGCCTGTGCTTTGTCATGTGTCACACATTAATTCAGTAAAGTGTTTGTCTTTTACTCTGTTAACTGTTTGAACATGCTCCAGGATATAGCAGATTCTGTGGTCACATGTAGCTTTAGTGGCAAAAAAAAGGCTGCTAACCTACTGTAGGTGCAGTGCAGATATTCAGTTTATTATGTACATACATGACCCAAATGTATAATTTTAGTTATCTGAATGATCTGACCCCAATGTATAAGGTTAATGTAACTGATTCCAAACAATAAATTTAGTTTAGTTCAAATGTGATTCCCCACTGAGCACTTGATTAGTAATACATACCCAACTTTATAACATTTATGATAATATAAATAGATAGATAAGATAAGCTTTTATAGGATAAGATAAATAAGCTTTTCACTAGAATGTAATGGACTCCGATTTTTATTTATCTCCAAGCATGTGCTGTATGTAAAATTGACTCTACTAGGTCAGTGGTGTATGTTATACATGCAAACAATACCCTTTATAGTAGTTGCTTGTCAGAGGTTCAGTTAAACATGACACAGTGCTTAGTAAAGAAATCACTTAAACAAGCTTATTACAAAGTGTAAGAAAACATGCAATAGGTTAAATGTTAAAAGACCAGACATTCTCACAGAACCTAGGAGTTAATATTAACAACAACAATAATAATTAAAATTATATAGCGCCTTTCTCACACCCATCTTAAATTACAGCTGACTACAGTACAATAACAGTACAGAGTTATAATCCTTTTTTTTTTTTAAACCAGTCAGGCTACTTTGAATCTTGTTATTGATTAGGTAATCAAATTGGAAACAGGCCTGTACTGTTTTAAGAGAAGATGACATTAAAAACAATACAATGGCTGTCGACAGACGATTTCTCTTGGAGGAACTGTGTTCTAACAGAACAGAAGGCTGAGATAAGGAGTTAAAGAGAACAAAGAGCAAATCCCAGGATGATCAAAGGGGTCTGATCTCAGGGTGAGACCACAAATTACCCTAATACATGTCCATTTGGTCTATTGAGGTCTCACAAAACTGAAAATAAAGTCATATTCTACAAATGCCATTTCCAGAACTTATTGAAACCACCACACTGTCCACAATAAAATGTGCATTCACATGATACCAAGCATATACTGATATAAATAATAAAAAGAGATCAGCATTAATTCAGAAATTTAATTCTCACTGACCCACATTCCTGAATGAATTGTTCTTACCAGTGCAGCACCACATTTCTGCCATATTTCAAAACCCACTATGTAGCCTACGTATGTGGTGCAACTGCGATGCTTATCACCTTTATCTGAATCTGTTGTCATTGAAGATAGACAAATATATTAATGTATGCCTTTAAAACAAAAATTATTCCATACACGAATACTAAAGTGTGTACCTGTTTAAGGTAATCAGTATAGACCTATATGCAGTGAAATTAGCTATCTAGCATTCACTAATAAAGCTAGCTAATCTGGTCTAACATTCCGAAGGTGCCTGTATTGATGGAACACTACTCTTCACACCTGCTGTTAACATTTTGCTTTGGATTCTCAAGTCCAACTGGTTGATTTATTTCTTATAACAGTAGGCTTTATACAGGTATGTTTTTAAATGTTATTTTTTATAGTAACTTATACGAGAACTTGTACGGCAGATACATAGATAGATAAACTAAAAAATATGTGAAATCTTTGATAGGGTGAAGTTTTATTATATATATTGTATATCTATTTAGTATTTTTGGAAAGAGTTTCCAGTGTCAGGGTTTTGTAAGTATCAGAGGTAAAGCTGTTCATCTAAGTTTGGGGAAGTATTCAGGATGGGGGGGGCGTTGCAGTTTCTCGAAAACATGACAAGCTTTATTTTTTTCTTATTAACTTAAAGATTAAAGAAAAAGAGGGGCTGGTGTTAGACTGTTTATAGCTGCTGTATCGTAAGTGATATCAGGTACGTTAAACACAACATTAAACGTAACCAAGAGGATAAATGATAAAGCATATTTTGTTCTTTAATAAAAAAAAAGACACCTTTGTGATTAGTTTACCTATAACAGCACACAGATCTTATTTTATTTATTTACTGGAATTTCTAGTAAATATCTAAACCTATGTTGATTAGTTTGAACTAGGTTAGTAGGTTAAGGCCTGCTGCACACAATCTATTCCTCTTTGTAGCTGAGTTTGCCCACAATGTTTGACTGGTATCAAATAAAACTGGCACGAAATTAAAATTAACATCATTAGTATTAATTTATCAAAAACTATGTTTTAAAACGAACTTTTAAACTATTATTTAATGTTGTCTCGTTTGGCCCAGCATATATTTGCTGCTACCTTACAAAATGTGTTATGGGATTAAAAACAACAACAACAACACGTTTTTAAAACGTTGTTCGAAAGGACTTTGCTTATTTAAGTTAAATTTGAACATTAAAATACATATTTACAATATTTACAATGCTGTACCACTTTTATACCACTTCGCGGTCAGTTCACGTTTTTTCTCGCGATGGTTGCTTTCGATAACTCACGCGCCGGTATGCTGGTTGTATAAAAAGCTCGCGCGAGTGATATTTCCTCACAGGATGTTGATGAACGACGAGTTTTATTGAAAACCTCTCAGGTTTCGCGAAAACTTAGACGTTATTAGTAAGTTTTTAACAAACGCAGACAAAAACAGTGACACACTAGCCGAAAATATGGGCGGGGAAGCTTAAAAATACCCGCCTTCTTGTTGTCATGAGCGGAAAGCAGTCACTGGGTCAGCGAGTCAAAGTGGGAAACTTCTGAGGACTGTCCTGGGGAAACCTCGGACAGTTTATTCACGGTAGTTCACGGTTTATATAGATATACATACACAGTCATGGATATCTTCTGTTAAGGTTACTTAAGGAGTGGGTTTTTTAAATTTATTTATTTCGAAATCCTAATTCGAAACTTTTCCAGCAGAACCGGATGGAAACGGAGCCGCTGATAGCAGACAGCAGAAAGCAGGACTCGGTAGATTACGGCTCGCGACATGACTCTCAGTCTGACTCTCAATCTGACTCCCAGGCTGAGTC